>NC_087201.1:56940922-57055922 GCF_015104395.2 Macrobrachium nipponense | reverse complement strand
CAAGATCAGACAGCAATGGTGGAAAAACATTTCCTTGCAGCACACTACTTTCACCTGTAAATTGATTGGACAACCCATAAACCTCATTTTCAGCGCTGTTCTGCAGATACAAATTACATATAAAAAATTCCCACAAAATCAGGAAAAATAACATCAATGAACAGATAGCAGAGCGGTACCTTTCCTATGCATATACTACGTATCTTTCAATTGCTGCTAATAAAGCTGAAAAAAACAATTGGTAATGTATAAAGTATGACAAACAGAATGGATGCAAGTCATGAGATCTAATTTCTCAATTGCTTCAATAATGACCTGGGACATCATTGTTGCCTATACCAATTTCCTAAAGTCTTACAAATTTCTGTGTATTGATTTTCAGGATGCAGGTGCTAGTCCTATGTCTAATAGATGGTCATGGTAATCATATGGCGATGTCTTCTATGTTTCACAAATGGTCACCAAAAGTAGTACTTAACAAGCTTACATTCCTTGACTTCTCCACCCAACACTGATGACCAAGAATATTTTCATAATCTACATTTCCTTTTACAGTGACATGTAGAGTAATACGTGCCTTGCACAATTCTGCATCGAGCCCTTTCTGTCTGAATGCCAGTTTCTTCTTAATTCAATATAAACAGACATCAAAAGTAACATAACTTACCTGTTGAGCCCATTGAAGCAGATCAGGCCCTCGAGGTACAGTCACTCTTTCATGTTTTAATCTGCCAACTCTATATTCATGAGGGTCATCCCTTCTCAGGCCACCCCGTCTTTCGACACTCACATCTCTCTGACTTTGCAACCAAACTAAAGACCTGAAATTTTAAAAATTACTTCTAGTAACCTATAAATCACTTCAGAGTATTAATGTATTTACTATTGCATCAAATAAAACCACTCCTAGTATGAACTATACTAATTACCTTTCTGGCCCGAAGGCTGTGCAGTTAAAATAAAGATGTCTTGTTTCAAAGGGAAACAGCATTGGAGTAGCATATGTGAGATCTTCACACCATGATGGCAAGGCTCCACAGGCTAATACAACAGCTTCTCCAACCTGTAACATATTTAAATACTACAGTATTTTTAATTAAATGTGTTACTTTCATTTTGTATGTAAAAGATCACTGATGTTTGAAAAATTTAAGATAATTATTTTCATAAAAATTAATGTAGAAACTTATCTACTATAAATGTAGTGGGGAGGTACATTCCCACATTAAAATTTTAAAAAATTATTTAAATGCATACTAATGCCTCTTGAAACTATTAAGCACAAGCAGAAAAAAAAGTTTCCAGGGATGTTGATGATTGTAACAAATTCATCAGTCTACTAAACACGATGTGTTGATAACACTTCATACTAGCAGTGTATATGGCAACTATTAGCCCCTGATGTTCAATGGCCGCTTAGTGTGTCAAGTCTCTTGGCGTTTTCCATTTCATTACCAAAGCTACAGGAATGTTTTGTGCTTTATAAAATTATATCCTTTAGATAAGTGTCATACAGATCACAATGATTGTGGTGAAAAAATAAAAGGATCAGAAATACATGAAACACATGCTTTTCAAGTGATTTTTCATGCATGACTATTTCATTGACTTTGTCCTTTGAGCCTACGAATTACCTTAACAGGCAGATATGGATTCCATACAGTATTATAGAGTAAGGCAAGCTTTAGAGCATATTTTTCATGGTGAATATGGCTCTGATGACTGTACAGATTATGGTCAATATCTCTTTTCTAAGCCTAAATTAAAATTTTGCAACCATGTTAATTTTTTGTAGTTCTTATTGTTCCTACACATGAGTTTTAGGTGTACTGAAATGATCCATAATAAAAATTTTAATGTTATGCTTATCAAGGTTTATAATAGCTGCAAATATTTTAGGAAGTGATTACATTACTTCATTTAACTTCCTTTGAAATGGAAAATGCTAAAGAAAAGAAAGGAAATGGTGCACACCAAGAAAGGAGGATTTTAGTAGATTATGTTAAGGTATAGGCAGTAAAATGGATGGACAATAAGGGAGTCACCCTGTTGTCAACATTAGTATCTGTAGAACCTCTGGAAGAATGTAAGAGGTATGACCAAAAAGCTATGGCTTCAATCAAGATACCATGTCCTGCAGCTGCTAAAGAATATAAATTTAGGCAACAGTCTTGGCAGAAAATTAGTCTGATGTGAAGGAAGGTCACAGTTTGACACAAGAGGATCCATCTCTCCTGCTGGAACTAGTAGTATGAAACACTTTACATGCTTAAGAGCATGCAGCAATCATGTTTTGGGACAGTAAGTCATCTCATGAAATAAACTTATTTACTAACGCAGCTGCCAAAGGAAGTTCAAAGAACCCAGAAACTGAGTAGCTGAAACATCTCTTATAAGCTCTATACTCCATTCATGTCTGCTGTGGGAATACATCTGACTCAGGGAATGAGGGACCCATGATATTTCTAAGATGGCTTGAAAAACTACAAGTGTATCCATTAAGATCTTGGCAGGTACATCAAGGTACAACGACACTTTTAAAAGCTAATGAATAACAAAAGGCCAGCACAACAATGAACAATCGCCAAATTTTAACGGCCAAAATTTCACTGGATAATGGACCAGATAAGACCCAAAATTATGTCAAAAACATGAAACAGGAACAAAAAATTTCAAATTTACGCATGAAATCGGTCATACGTGATGGAAATACATGTTGAGTCATAAGGACATTTTCAAAGACAAGGTAAAAATCTTTGCACTGCTCCCCAAGTTTCAAAGACTCAGCAAAAAATCTTTGCATTATTCCAAAAAGTAAAACCATAATTAAGGAACTTATTTTGAAGGACTTGATAAATCAAAAGTAATTCTTGGATGAATTGCTCAAATAAAAGGGACCAAAATTAAATAAGCAACACTGTTACAAAATACTGCAAAGTAATGAGGCAAATGGAAGCTGTTCATATGGCAGTGTAGATAATACACACTGAGTTTTCTGGATCATTGGTGGGATAAAGGGAAATATATACAATTACTAATTGGGTAGTGATGAAACAAATATAAATTATAGCAAAAGAAAACAAAAGGAAATAAGACAAATTGGTAACTAATTTGTATTTTTCATAACTTACAAACCTGAGCTCTTAACATTAGGATAAATACTCAGCGCCAGCTGGAAACCGGTAAAGTTTAAAATAATTGTGTACGCAAAGGACTATTGGCATCTGTGCTTGGTCATGAGACATGTGGGGCCACCCACATACCCCTTACTAACTAGCCGGTTTAGTTTGCCCCCAGTCATTTTCAATTTGTTGTTTGGAATTCCTGGGTATGTGAAGATGAAGCCTTATGCAGCGAGACTTCCTGGATATCACAAGAAGCAGATAAACACCCTGTTATTCTCTTCAACAGTTTCGATGTCGAAGTACTCCTAGTGTAGCAAGTCGTAGGTGAAGAAACTCTTAGGGTACGGTTAATTCGTTACCTGTGCTTGGGAATATCGCATATTCATATGGATTACCTGTAATCCAAAGCTTTGATGTATCTGGGTGTGCTTTGGGAAGTAATTATGACTAATGGTGCTCCTTTCCCTGTGGGGAGAGGCGGGCATTGCCATCTTGTTTCATTCCAGATACGTGGGTAGAGAGGATGCAGGTGTGCAGTCGGCGTTAGGCTTATCAGGAGAACCAACCCCCCCCCCACACAAAAAGGACAGTTGGTTTGATGTATAATGTCGTGTTGCCATCCAGGATCCCACGTGATGGATGTCCCTTTTATTCTGACATGCATTGGATGGCGGTCGGATCCATCGCCATCTGTAAAAGAAGCAGATAGGGCAACAAAGCAGCCTTTAATGTCAGGTTGCCATGACTACGAGAATAACATCAACAGCCTTGCACTTCTGGTAGGGTGCTGGCTTCGCATTCGAGTTGCTCAGTGACGTCATAAACATGGCGACTGCCATGATGTCTCTTCACAGCTGCGGCCTACACAAAGGCATGTTTCCATTTTCATTTTGAGGTACAAGAGTACTTTACAACTATTCTTTCGGATGGAAGATTTTTAATGCACATTGTTTTTGAATGAAATTACAAGCATTAGGAGATATAAGTCACATAAGGGAAAAGACAAGTCTTTCCTCTGTATCCTTCCGCTTAGGCGTCAAGCTTAGGTGACTGGCTTTGATGCCAGTGCGTTCTCCTGCCAATCCTGGAAAAAATACGGACTTCGTAGCTGATCCTCGAGCCAAGAGAAAGTTTCTTCTCCATCTTTGAGCCAGGATTGTTACATCCCTATTATATGAAAGCACAAGAAATAGTTGTAATTGTCGAACAAGTGAATGATGGAAAGTTAGTCTAGTGTGGCTGCTGTGAAGAGTTGGAAAGGCTAGAATCAGGAAATTCGTGACTGATCCTCGTGCCAAGAGGGGAAGAATAATTTCTTCTTCATCTTCGAGCCAGGACTGTCACATCCTTGTAAAGTAGACATGCCACAGAAGGTTGGGTCTCTTGATATTGGCTGCAAGAGTATCATAGCCAAGACCGCTTGCAAATGGCGGTAGTCATGACGTCACAGCCTACCGATTCTCGATTTACTTCGGTGCCTCCGGAACCTACTACGCTTTTTGACTAATTGGTACACACAGTAATGAAGAATAAACAGGATCTAGAGGTGAAAATGGCTAAGTAAGACAAAAAGAAAAGGCATGATTTGTCTTATTCGTCTTCTTCTCTAGATGGTGTCATAGCTAAGTTCAATGGCATCACTGAGTGTACTAGTCGAGCGTTGGAGGATACGGGATTTCGTGACTGATCCTCGGGACATGAGGAGAAAAGTAAATTCTTCTTCATCTTCGAACCAGGACGGTCACAGCCCAATCAGGATGAAAATCAAGTCAGTGGCTGGTAAGCTCAAAGCAATCGGACGAAGCCGTTTACAAGAGTCTGAACGAGCGAAAGCGTCGACTGTCGCTGGGCTAGCGGCCGACGTGGAGTTGCCAGTGGTGACTAGAGTGTCTCTAAGAGACTACAATGCCGTGGCTTAACTTGGTACATACGCCGATGCTTTTACAAACGTTTTCCATGGACTCTAGATGTCAAGAGTAATAAAGTATGATAAAATGGCTCTCATATTTGTATATAGGATTGTAAACAGATACCTTCTCAAATCCTACTGATTATAATATTTTCAAGATCGAGCATTCAGCAGACATTAAAGATCAAAGGTGCCAAGGCCGTATGGTTGGACGACCATGACGCATGCTGATAAGATACCTTCTCAAATGCTACCAACTATTCGGGATTGAGCCATCAGTGGCCATTAAAGATCAAAGGTGCTGTGGCCGTATTGTCGGAAGGCCATGGCATATGCAAATAGATACCTTCTCAGATCCTACTGACTATTCGAGATCAAGCCATCAGTGGCCATTAAAGATCATAAGTGCCGCGGCCGTATGGTCGGACGGCCATGACGCATCCGGACGTTTGTCAGGGGGTAGGAGTGAGTTAACGTCTCCTGTGGCTAAACACAGTGTGTTAGAACCGGAGGGAAGAGAAAACCATGAGTTTCTGGCTTCGTATGAGGTGGTGACACCTGCCAGCATGCTTTCCCCTGGGATTGACATGGCGTTTGGTTTGAAAAAGGATACGAAAGTGTATGAATTACCTTGTTTTAGTCATGTAAAGTCCATTTTACAACACTTAAAATGCACGGATTGATAGAAGGATATGGATACCTCTTAGTAATTGTATGCAGCCTGAATGGTGGGAAGTAGCATACTTTGGGTTGACTCCAGAAAACTTCAAACCTTTACAGGTAAGGAGAATTCCCAAGTTTTATATACTTGTTGGTATAAGCTGGTTTCCTCCTATAAGAATATTGACCAAAAGCTTCCACTCTTACCTAAGATGCTATAGCCAGGATAATTGGGTCATACCTTTTAGCCTAACAAGTGGTTATATTTGTAGCCTATTCCAGCCAGTTCAAGTCTACTGCTACTATCTTAGTTAATCTGAGTAGTAGTTCTTAGCTTACTGTCCGAACTAACTGGTTGGGTATGCATGTGGTGGCTTGGACCAACTAATGGTTACAGTTTGGCTTTCGAACCTGCATTTATCTTGGATTAGTCCGAGTGGTACAATTCTTAGCTTAGCCGGGTCCGCTTAGCCTAAATCATAGGTTAGATGGTTCCGACATACGTACAAGTCAACTTAGCCTAATAGTGGGTTGATGACTTAACATGATCTGGTTGCTTGAACATGCCCGTACTATCTTAGGTTGTGCGAATTAGTAAGGTTATAAGTATAGCCGAGCATAGACTAGTGCCTAGGCTACCCATTCGAAACACTTTTACCACCTCAGCCTAGAAGGTTGTGGTTGTAGCCTAGCATGGATAGCCCAAACTTTCTTGAACGGCTTTATCCTAACCTAAGTCATTTAGTTTCTAGATTAAGCTAGTCTATACTAGCCTAGCCAAGTGTACATCTCAGATGGACTTAACCTACCCTAAGTGATGGAGGAGTTAGCCTAGCCTAATTAGAAGTGTCAACATAGCCTAACCTAACCAAACCAGGGTCCTAGACTAATTGGAAGAGTTAACATAGCCTAACCTATCCAAACCAAGCCAGGGTCAACCTGGTCTTGCCAACTTAAAATAAATTAATCAATTCTTAATTGACTATACCTACTTACACTAGTCCAAGTGGTTGTTGGCTAGGTTAACCTGGAATCTGCAAATGGGTCTCTTCCATACTGGTCTAGTTTCTATATTGAAGTCATGAACCTAATATAGAGGGTTCGAGCTTCAGTTGGCTAGAGCAAGGCATTAGTACCTCATCATATCTGGAAGGGGAAAGTGGGGAGTTTCCCATTCTTCAAGAGTGAGGTAGGGTGTAGTGACGTTTGGTACAATTCTGGGCTAGGTTACTCGAGAATAGCACCATGATGGTTTCTGGCAATATAGGATTTCCCTTGGAGGGTAACATATTGAACATATGCCCGTATATTGTAACGGGTCACCGCATAAGGTGTTTCGTGGTTGGGATCTTAGTTTTTACAAAAACACTAAGCTGTTTAATAGCTCTCCTAGAGCTGAGGGCTGGCCTGAAGGATTGGATATTTTTTTACATGGCTAGGAACCAATTGGTCACCTAGCAACGGGACCTGCAGCTTATTGTGGGATCCGAACTGCACTATATCAATAAATTATTTTATATCACCAGAAAGAAGTTCTCTGATTCCGCGTTGGCTGAGATGGGAGTAGGACCGCGGACCACCGGTTTGGCAGAAGAGTGCACAAACCACTCGTCCAGAGAGGAACTCTTATATTGGAAAAACCATGTAATAGCTGCCTCGGGGTTCACCCTTCGAGGAGCCTGAGGATTCCATATTCGATACTGGGAACATCCTGGAGGTTACGCAAACTCTAGGTTCTACCTGTTCCGCCATGTCCCGGATGGAAGGATGGGTTCCAGTAATTAAGGAGGACCCAGGATGAGTGACTGATAACTTTATCGTAGCACAATCATTGCTACCAGGTTCGTGTGGAGAAGAGGCACCACCGATAAGTAGAATTAATATCTCAAGGTCTGGAGGTTGACCAGTAATCCCTTTCCGACTAATAGTTCTCAGTTTTTGGGTGTAGAGTGTCACCTCAGACGTAACACGACTCCAAAGGTCGTTAGCTCACTTATACAGAATGACTCTTTGGCTGTGACTGCCTGCATAGTGGACATTTCTGTCCATTAAAGGCATTCGGTCAGTAGACAATGATCTGGTGGAGAGGTTGTCAGAACAGAGGGAAGAATCTCTGTAATTACAGGTTTACATGCATGGTGATATACATTGGACTGGTGATTGGGCATGTGAATATCGCTTCACACTGACTAATCTTCACATGAATCAGGAGCAGTGAACTGGATGGGGCACATAAGAACTCCGATCTGATAAGTGAAAACACACACTATATTAAGAGTAGCCTTGACGGACTACCACCAGGCACATACATCCGTCACGTTACAGGAAACTGACCGTGGATGGGGGTCTTCCTCTGACCTTGGTAGAGTGGGAGTACTCAATAACCAGTGTTTTGACGTAGACTCAAAAGTAGTCTGGAACATCAGTTCCAGTTGGCCCCGGAATCCGGGATAATGAGTCAATGCAGCACAGGTCATGATGACAGATACATTTCTTAGTCATGCTCAGTACGGTGTGAGTATGTGTAAGGGACCTTCAGCAGGGCCGGCTTTGAATTATCAAAGTACTCTGTGGTTATAGAAAGAACTAAGTCACCCAGAACATTAAGGTGGTAGAGTAGAGGAACAGGCCAAACAGAGGTGATCGGTCAAGCCTACTCCTTGTTTGTCAAGTTGTATCAATGAGGTAATACAGGAGAGAAGGTCATCAGAGGAATATGGGCCTCCTGGCATTTAAGAACATAACTTGGTTGTGATGAAACAAATCGACACTGAATAATAAGAAATACACAAGTGTAGAACATAATAAATGACAAAAAGTACATGCCTACAAAAGGTACCTAAAAGACAAATTTTTAATCAAATTGCATTTTTCATTGCTAACAAACCTGAGGTTCTTAAGCAATAGGATAAATCTTCAATCACCAGCTGGAAACCAGTTAAAAATAATCAAAGATTGTAAATGCAAGGAATCTGTGGCATCTGGCATCTGATGCCTAGCTGAGGTGGAAGCATGTTGAGAGAATGCATTTGAATCCAGTGATGCATCAGTCTCTCTTCCAACCCAGGATGAAAAATAAGAGGGGTGGCTACAGGTGGGCAGTCAATGTTAAGACACCAGATTTGTTGGCTATGAAAAATACAAGAGCGATTAAAAATTTGTCATTTGTTCATATGTGGAACAAACCTTCAGTCTTAACAATAAGTTACTCATACTTGGAGGGAAGTATGAGAATCCTGAACAGACTCTGGGTTCAGCACACACGATCATTCTTTTTTGAAATGAGATTGCTAAAGAAGACCTAAGACTTTGAGATGTTAGATATGTATTTGGATATCTAACCCTCGATCCACTGTTCAAATACAATGAAACATGACCAAATTCAATGCATTTATGGAAGTCATAGACAGTTGACCAGGAGGGAAGCTCGACATCATATATTAAGCCAACAACCCATCCAAGGTTGATAGCCTTGATAGGCCTAATGCCATCCACATCCCCTCCATCCTGTGCATATTGGGAGGCTGAAACATATGACATAGATGGTAATGCTGCCCCTCTCCCCACAGGGAAGACAGGAGCATAATTAGGTACAAAACCGCTCAACGACTCATCATTAGAAGAAACCGAAGGGGTATATGGGAAGCATCAAATACAGGTGACAAAACATGACAAATTTTTTAATCAATTTATATTTTTCATAGCTAAGAAACCTTAGTCTTAACAATAGGATAATCTTCTAGCACCAGCTGGAAACTGGTAAAAAAAAATCAGATTTTAAAGCAAGGAATCTGTGGTATCTGGCAACTCATGCATATGAGAGGTAGATGTTGGTCACTGACCAGGCTTAGAACCTCGTGATGCACCATTCTTTCTTTAATCGCCTTGGAGAGTATTATATCACTTTGCTCTTCTTCCCCCAAGCCAGTTTTTTTATCGAAGCCTGCACATCGTTCCATATTTATTCATCCCAGAAGTTCCATGGACAAATGTTTTTAGACATTTGGAGCAATATCATGAGTAGTCGGAACAAAAGCAGCTGAAGACGCTGGGACGTCCAAAGATGGCAGCGTCTCCTTTCTCTTGTACAGACCCTTTACATAAAACTTTTTCCATTGCTTCATTGACAAATTGAACATGGATTAGTAAGTGTATATACGTTTCCTTTTCACCTACTGCATGTTGGATGAGGATCCATAGACGCTAAAGTTAAAATCTCGAACAAGGAATCCCACTCACTCCAGGGCATACCCTTTGTTTCTTGCGAGACCCCAAATAAAGCTTCATTAGCGAGGCAACCCCCCCCCCCCCCCCCTGCAACTAAACCAGCTTTTAAAGAGATAGCGTAATCACGTCCTCTCTTAAAGGCAGTAAGGAAGTTACTGATGCTCTCAAGGGATGCACAAGGCACAGATGCCAATAGTTCCTGAATTACACGGATTTCCAGCTTGTGCTACCAGATTATAGTAATGTTAAGACCGAAGGTTTGTTTTGTATATGAAGAAAGATAATTAATTGTTGGTATGATTCTAATATACTAGGAGGAAAAAGCCTTCGTGTATATGCTAGCTTAAGAAACAGGTTTCAAGTAATTTGATAGTTTAATAGCTAACTCAATGCACTGGAATACTTACTTGTTGTACTAGTTTATTTCCTACTTTTTTGGATTCAAATTCTTCACATTTGACACCAAATGAACCCATTCCGGTAATTGCTTTCTCTGGAAATAATGAAAATTAATTTTGAAAATTCACATTAGTAACATTCCACTCTAGAATAAGATAAAATCTGACCATTTCAATGAATATATTAAGTTTTTCATAGCTGAAACCTTGAACAAACCTCTTAACTCTGTTACAATTACCAAACTTACCAGCTTGAACATTATCTTCACTGGCTAAAATAAATAACTGACGAAGAAGCTGTAAAACATCCTCAACAGATGGATCTCCAGATGAGCTGGTAATGGTAGTAGACAGAGATCCACTTCTAACAGCTTCAGTCAAAATGTTAGTGCGGGAACTACGGCGATGAAGCTGCTGAAGGCCAGAAGTCTCCCCTTCATTTCCCTCATCTTCTCTGGCTTCACCATATATAAGCCTACAAACATTAATAAAATGGTAATAAATGGTTTCAA
Organism: Macrobrachium nipponense; assembly: GCF_015104395.2. NCBI lineage: Eukaryota > Metazoa > Arthropoda > Malacostraca > Decapoda > Palaemonidae > Macrobrachium > Macrobrachium nipponense. The sequence continues at coordinate 57,045,091 of NC_087201.1, read as the reverse complement.
AACTACAGTAATTACCAAGTACAAACCCTCCTCATTACAACAGGCTAAATATATATCAAGCACACCACCAGACCACGCAAACTTTAAGGCAGGCCAATTTCAGAAAAACAAACCACATTAATGGAAAGAGATATATGCAAATGCACAAGGTTGTTAGAAAAGAAAATTTCCCTACCTTCCACGGGAAGTTGAAAGTGACTATTTACAACCCTGTGTGAGTCCTCTTTTACAAGACACTCATAAAATATGGTAATTTTACTATGTTAAACATTTTTTTTTTTTTAAATTATATTTACAGCTCACACAATATCATAACAGGTAAGAACTAAATTAAGTAATAAATTGTGAGTTATATTTATTGTCAAATATTTATGAGACTTAACAAGATGGGGAGATGCAGTAACTTTCTGGGAGGTACTGTATACACTCACATATTATGCGCCTTTGGAAACATAATTTTGAAGCTAATTTTAAAGGGGTCGCTTCATACACGCGGTATAAAATTAGCTTACCGTCTATGCTTTCCAAAATCGGCCGATTGCGATAGTTACTACCGGAGGAAAACAGTATATCTTTTAAAAAGTTATGCTTTACTTGTAATTCACTATATCCAATAATATTATATGTATTCTCATATTACTATTGTATTTTAAAATACAAAAGAGGGATCGTGCGCCATTTGCATTATTTTGGTTTATACATGTTTAACTGTTCTAGACTAACCATCTTTGAATGTCCTTGAGACAAACCCCGAGGCTATAATTATAAGATTATAAGAGTTTTTCATTTCCAGGTACTTTAATATCTCTCGTCAGTGCCAAAGTAACTCCACACTTCAGTTCGGCCAAAACTTTGCCATATCGCATTCAAGCAACATTCAGTCATTGTTTCCTATCTATTATTTTGTCAGAGAGAGAGAGAGAGAGAGAGAGAGAGAGAGAGAGAGAGAGAGAGAGAGAGAGAGAGAGAGAGAGAGAGAGAGAGAGAGAGAGAGAGAGAGAATTTGTCTGTATACGATTGTTTATTTTCTCACTTGTCAAACTTACTCTGTTACGCTTTATTTCATATTTCCTTGCTCACCAATTTATTCTATACCTGCAATATCAAGAAATCAAGATGTGTAGAAGGGAGAACTGCCTCCAGACTGTACAGTGTGGATTTAAATGCACATGGAACTGGTTGAAATATTCGCAACAGCACCAAAATATGCCATGTGGATAGAAAATCTGACTGAGTTTCTTTTAATTGCATAAAAAAAACTATCAATCGTTAACCTATGTAATTTATTTAGAATTCTGAAAATATTTGATATCTGTAATGGGAGAAATGATTTTATCTCTGTTGTTGTAAATTTGGCAGATATGCGGAGATCAAACACGTGGGAGGACCAAAACACCCAAGCCAGAGAGCTCTGTTCATTTTGTAAATACTATAGTTGGGCGTGCTAGCCTTTCCCAATTCATTTGGATGTGCACTGCAGCTGTTGCTACTGCTAATCAAATTATGGCATTTTTCTTAATAATCCCAACATTTGACCATGGAAAATCCCAAAATTAACCAAAAATCTCAAGATCATAAAATAATTGACATATGCCAAGCCTTGAAGTCCTAAATATTTAATCTGTCTGTCCGTCTGTCTATCAGGAAAAGATACTGATAATTTGAATTGACAGTATCTTTCCTGAGAGAGAGAGAGAGAGAGAGAGAGAAGGGAGAGAGCGAGAGAGAGCGAGAGAGAGAGAGAGAAGGAAGGGGAGAGGAGAGAGAGAGAGAGAGAGAGAGAGAGAGAGAGAGAGAGGAGAGAGAGACGAGAGAGAGAGAGAGAGAGAGAGAGAGAGAGAGAGAGAGAGAGAGAGAGAGAGAGAGAGATATTTAACCAGTGGGCATTAGAACATATGCAGGCAGTGTGTTCATGCTTGTTAAAAAATGTGCAGTACGGGTAATTCATATCTGGAAGACAAAAAACACACATGAATTTTGTTGTTGTCAGTCGCATAGACTAAATTTACGTTAAAGCAGGGAACAAATCTTAACATTCCTCGAGAGATTAGAGAGATGAATCTCTCTCTCTCTCTCTCTCTCTCTCTCTCTCTCTCTCTCTCTCTCTCTCGTTCTTCTCTCCTCCTCCTTCCTCCTCTCTCTCCGCTCTCTCAACTATACTGTAAGTGTTAACATGAGTCTCTGAAACCAATAGGTATTAGCACACGCGCAACTGAATGTGTTTGTGTGTGTATGAGCATAGTACTGTTAAAATATGTGCTGTACCAACAGTTAATACCTACATCTTTAGAAGATAAAAACAAACAAAGAAATTTTGTTGTTGTTAGTTGCGGGGGTTATAAAGGGTGTGACCAGCAGACAGAAAGATTAACATTTTTCCAGAGATTAAAGAGCTGAATTTTGTTTTGAAGGTATGTAAACAGCGTTAGTAAATAGGTATCATCCTCTAAAGTTTTTTTTTTCTTTTTTCTTTTTGCGGAAGAATCTTCAAACCATTTTGCATTCAAAGTAATGAGAAGGAATCATTCTATTCTTCATGTAATCAGTAAAATACTTACACTATTAAAAACTAAAACTAAGTAGTGTATGCAAAACACACACATCATCGTCAGCTTCGAGTGTGTAAACGTTCATTCTAAGAAATTCACAGAGTAGTATAACCAACTCCTGATTGGCTGGTTGGTAGCCATGGAGATCTGTTATCTAGTGACTGCCCTCTGCTTCTGTTCTATTTATAGACATATGCCGTAGTTTGAACGTTACCATGATCGTGAATTTATGACTGCTGACGGCAAAAATTACTCAATAACTTTCTTAATATAATAATTTCTTCGCGAAAACAATGATATAATATGATCATTTGAACTTTAATGTATAGTGGTATGAAAAATACCACTGTGTCGTAGCGATGCGTCATCACTATAGTAGTATGAAAATACCACATTGTGTTGTAGCAATGCGTCATCACTAAGTGCAAAGTCTTTTCCCAGACCATCCTCAAAATTTTATGACTCTTCAACTTCAAGATCAATATGGTGAAATATATTTTATAGTCATACTTATTGTTAAAATTCACAATTTGAACTGCAAAAAATTATTATATTTTGATTGCTATGTACATATATTTTTTGCGTTTTATGTAATGTGTGTTTTGAAAATAATAGCTATTAGTGAACATATGGTATTAATTGTCCCACTATTTTATTATAGTAGGTGATCTTAATTATCTCGCATTCATTAACGTGCGATATTAACAGTATTATATTAATATTTATTTAAGCTGTAATTAATAAATAACAATAATGAAAAACAAAGGGAAAAAATGTTTTTGCTGCAGTAGTGATGTTTGTTTGATTATGCATCTAACCTCACATTTCCGAAATCTGAAAAATTCCAAAAACCAAAACATCGGATAAAAGACATTATGTACACGCACACAATGTCTACACATTTACCGATACCCATTGGTGAAAGATTGAAATACAGTATTTATTCCTGAGAGAGAGAGAGAGAGAGAGAGAGAGAGAGAGAGAGAGAGAGAGAGAGAGAGAGAGAGAGAGAGAGATAGAGAGAGAGAGGAGAGAGAGAGAGAGAGAGAGAGTAGAGAGACGAGAGAGAGAGAGAGAGAGAGAGAGAGAGAGAGGCATGGTATTTTTACAATTATTTTATTATCTTGGGATTCTTTTTTAATCTTGAGATTTTCTATTCAATTCTCGGGATTAGTTAGAAAATTACCGTAACTTGACTAGCAGCAGCACACATCTGAATGACTCGGCCATTAGCACGCTAAACCACCAACCTTATGAATTGACGCTCTCAGAAAAGGAACTCGCATGATACATGAGATACATAACAAAACCACTGTTTATTGGTGAAAATTTGGGGGTCGCATGATATGCGAGATCGCACGTTACTCGAGTATATACGGTATACATACATGTTTTTTCAAAATATTTCTTTGCAAAATTACAATTATTGCTGACATACACATGTTTTTTCAAAATATTTCTTTGCAAAATTACAATTATTGCTGACATACTATCATAAAAGATAGGAACTAAAACCAACAGCAATCACTGGGTATATTTATGACAAAATAAATAGACATCATGGGATGGAAAGGGGCAATACATGCCCCTATCAAGTCTCAAGGCATAATGATCTCCCTCTGTCCTGTGCTCAGCTACTACAGTTGCCACTAGTGCTATGACATCTTTCCCACTAAATTCATCAAAATCAAATGGAGCATAATATTAACTCTCATATGAGTTAGCCCATCCATCACTCAAATCCTATTAGTATAGATATTTGTGATGATGCCCATCCAATAAAGGCTAATATCATTACAGGCAGTTCCAGCTCATCGTTGGCATTGGTTTGACGAAATTTAGCTAATGACATTGTTAACCAGATTTTCAGCAAGGGTAAGTGGTTTATTGGCATTGGTAGGCAGTTTATTGGCACTGCTAAGTGTTTTAACGGTGTCGGAAGGCAGTTTACTGCGGCTGGTAAGTAGTTCATCGCCATCATTAACCGGTTTATTGGCAGTTACAGCGTCGTAAACGCCAACTACGTATTACAATAATTACTGCGATGTTCTGGTTAATGATAATTCTAGGTTATCAGAACCCCTGTCATTAACTGGGGACTGCCTGTATCATGATCAATACACAGTTTAATATGAGCACTGTGCTGACATTCTTCACACATATACAGCTAGCCTGAAGGGTTTGTTTTCAATGTATGTATTTTGGTCTTATTTAAACTTAAGTTCTCTTACTTTGGGATATACAGCACTTCAAGTTTTGTAGATGAAATTACATTTATGATGCAATTTTCATTTTATTATGCATATTTTCAACTATACAAGGATTTTGCTAGGAAAACCAAGGGATCTGTTATATGACCAACAATCAGCAGAATACCAAAACCCAACATCTGATTTAATGCTTTGATTTGCTACTGTCAGATTCATTGTTCCACAATGCCTACAATTTAATCATTATAAATATGAATTGTTTTACTAACAGGAGCAAGTAGGCTAGATTTAATTATAGTTAATACTGCTTTGGCTGCTTATCAGTTTCCCTGTTTCCTTTAATGTTCATATAGTATCCCCGTTTCCTTTAATAATTCAAAGGACTTATAAGACAGTCATTTTGATAGGCTTCCAAGGCATTAAAATGACACACTTAACTGCTGGCTGACAATATTGTTGAAAACTGAGTTTGTTATCTGTATTTTATGATGGATTAACATGTGCCTTATCTTTTTTCCAAATAAGTGCAACATGAAATGAGTTCCCACAGATAAAGCTTCTCTGTCTAATAAAGCAAAGCCTGGTCTAAGCTCACTACAACCTTAAATTTATACAAACTTCACTACACTGAAAAAATAAAAAAATACAGTAAACAATATTAAAAGCAGAGGCTACAAAGATACTCAAGAAAAAATTGGATTTGTTAACTTTAAAATGTTTTAAGAGCTTACGTATAAGTCGGCTCCCAAATGCGTCTGAGCTTCTCTTGGCGGGATGGAAAATTGGCAGCATGGACCAAAGTTTGGACGGCAGAAAATATAGTAGAAGTATTCTTTGTTATTGGTACATCTACATCAGGAATACCAGGCAAGTTTGGGCCTCTAAGAGTTAAACTCAAACGTGGACCACTTAATACTTCACTTGGAGAATCGTTAAGTTGATCTTCCGTTCCAGGTGCAGGGATCTCCAAGTCTGAAAAATATAACACTGAAGCTAACAAAAGACCTTAACTATTATGTAGTATATGGCAATGCAAACAATGCATTATTTAATTTCAGCATCTTTACTCCTTATTCAACTACTTACCCTGGGTCTGATTTACATTCGTTCTACCCGGTCTAGGATCAAATGCTGGTATTAAAGCTGGGAACTGTCTTTTAATCACAAAATCATCATCCCATCCTCGTCTCTTGCCGTTGCGCACCTGCACAAAATTCGTGATCTAAATTATTATTAGAGTATGATCAACACCATATGGACACAACTGTATAAGGTATGCAATTCTTTGAAAACTTTATTTGTCCAGTGTTTCAGTGTATGTAAGCTTAAAACAGAGTTATCCTCTACCCATACTATCCAAAAAGTCCCTTCCTCTACACATACTATCCAAAAAGCCCCTTAAACGTTATAGAAAATCTTATACATATACATGAAACATTGCACTGAAAATCTTACATAAAAGAAACATATCAATGTATTAACCATGGATAAAAACATAATTACTCAAAACAATTTTGACAAATTCACATAAATGTTTTCACTATCACAAGGATTTTACACATTCATTATTCATACACTGACTTCATAACATTCCTCTTCCTCTTCATAATCATCATCGTCATCATCATTATCATCCTCGTCATTTTCATCATCATCAGGATCAGGAAGTTCATCATCTGTAAGTTCTGCAAGGAGGGTACTGGCACGACAGCTTTCCAAGAAATCCTAAGACGACAAAAAATCTAGCCATTAGCATGTTAAAAATTACACAAATTTGAAACTGTAAAAAAGTTATAGACAACAGGCCATTATGACAACAGCCCATTATGAATCATAATACATAATATCTCACATTAAACTGAATAGATTACTATTAATATTGTTACTGCTGCAAGTACTTGAACCAGACCACCTGGCTATGTACAAATTAGCTCTCACAAGCCGACTCGAATTATGTCTATACATCATGATCAAATATAACTATCAAATTACAGCTGGTTAAAAAGTTAACCCTTAAATGCCGAAGGGGTATATTAAAAATCGTCTTCCGTGTGCCAAGGCGGTCTCGGAGTGAGCGCCAAAGCGGACAAAATTTTTTTTCAAAAAATCACAGCGCGCTTAGTTTTCAAGATTAAGAATTCATTTTTGGCTCCTTTTTTTGTCATTGCCTGAAGTTTAGTACGCAACCATCAGAAAAGAAGAAAATTATTATTATCATATATAAATAATGCCATATATGATAGCGCAAAAACAAAATTTCATATATAATTGTATTCAAATGATTGAATATTACTATACTGTAAGAGTATTAGCTTACAATTGCAGTTTTCGACCATATCTGACGAGTTAAAGTTGACTGAATGTCGAATTTTTTATATATTTTTTTTTATATGCAATTATTTCAGAAATTAGAAAAGCTACAACCTTCAAATATTTTTCTTTTTATTCTACATGAAATTGTGCACATTTTAATATATAAAACTCTATGAAATGCTTAATATGAAACGGAGCAAATATTCCGAGAATGCGACTTACGCATTTCGGAGATTTGTGGCGGAGAATCCGCGAGTGGAGGGAAGGAAAGTTTTTTTTTTTTTAATTCACCATAAACCTAAATATTGTGCAAGAGACTTCGAATTTGTTTCAAGTAGAATATAAATGACTGAATATTACTAGACTGTAAGAGTTTTAGCTTACAATTGCGTTTTTTTACCATTTCGGTAGAGTCAAAGTTGACCGAACGTGATTTTTTTTCTATTTATCATGATTTATATGCAAATATTTCTAAAATGAGAAAAGCTACAACCTTCAATTATTTTTAGTTGTATTATACATGAAATTGCGCACATTTTCATATATAAAACTTTATGTAACGGCTAATTTAAAATGGTGCAAAAATTACCACAATCGCACGTATGATTTTTTCGGAGGGGTTACCGCACGGACATATAGAAAATGTTATTTTTTTCATAAATTAACCATAAATCGAAATATTGTGCTAGAGACTTCCAATTTGTTGCAAAATGAAGGTAAAGGATTGAATATTACTAGAATATAAGATTTTTAGCTTACAATTGCATTTTTTGACCATTTCGGTAGTCAAAGTTGACCGAAGGTTGAAAATTTGTCACTTATCATTTCTTATATGAAAATATTTCATAACTGATAAAAGCTAGAACCATGGGTTGTTTTTAGTTGTATTGTGCAAGAAATTGCGCACATTTCCATATTAGTTGTATTGTGCAAGAAATTGCGCACATTTCCATATATAAAACTTTATGTAATGGCTAATTTTAAAAGGGTGCAAACATTACCACAATCGCATGTATGATTTTTTTCGGAAGTTACTGCACGGACGTAAGGAAAAAGTTTTTTCATAAATTCACCATAAATCGAAATATTGTGCTAGAGACTTCCAATTTGTTGCAAAATGAAGGTAAATGATTGAATATTACTAAAATATAAGAATGTTAGCTTACAATTGCGTTTTTCGACCATTTCGGTAGTCAAAGTTGACCGAAGGTTGAAATTTTGGCACTTATCGTTATTTATATGAAAATATCTCAAAACTGATAAAAGCTACAATGAGTATTTTTTGTTGTATTCTACATAATAATGCGCACATTTTCATATATAATATTCCATGTAACAGCTAATTTAAAATGGTACAAAAATTATGTCAAGTGACTAAATAAATTCCGAGATGTGTCACCGATACTTTTTAGAGCAGCAAGAAGAAATTCGCGCTTGCGCGTCTGCGTAACGATTTTAAACAAAACAACACCTTGATCCGTGAACTCCCAGCATCCACCAAGGTGCGTGATTCAAGAGTTTTTGGCTGGTAGACCTATAAGTATTTTTCCGCAAATTTAAAAAAAAACTTTTGTATGTCGACGTAAAATACGTCCACTCGGCGTTTAAGGGTTAATAATGTTAAGGGAAAATAGGATTCTAACAAAACAGGCAAAGGTACCCATTTCTCTTAAATTTTCTATATGAATTTCCATAATATTGAAAAATAAGTAAACTTTGGTTGAAAACAATAAGTGAAATGTATCCTTGATAGGTGTGGGACTTCATAAAACCAATTCTTATTTTCTTACAAGACTTAGAATGGTAACAGAGGGCAGATAAAAAAAAAAACTAACTCATCCTTGACAACTGTGCAACGAGAGTGAGGAGAGAATCCCTTTTCATTTTGGAAGTGAGAAAAAATTCACAATACGTAATACATCAACAACAAAAAAACATTCAAGAACTTAAAATTTCATGAAAAAACCATAACAATACAGTACCTTAACCCTTAAGAGGTGGGCTAAAAAAACTTTTATGCAACACCCCAGACCGAGCAAACTTTGAGGCTGGCCAATTTAAGAAAACACACATTATAATGGAAAGAGGAAGATATGCAATTGCAAAAGTTACGAAAAAAGATTCTAAATAATTCTCCCTACCTTCCACGGGAAGTTAAAAGCGAATATTTACAAAACCTTTTTGAGCCTCTTTTACATGGCAGTCACAAGCTTTACCAAGTTAATACATGATTTTTTAAAATCTTATTTAATTTTGTAAAATTATAATTACAGCTCACACAATATCATAACATATAAGAAGTAAAATCAGTAACAAATTCTGAGTTATATTTGTTGTAAATTATTTACATAAATTTACCTTGATTGATAAATGCAGTAACATTTTGGGATTTGTATACATGTTTTTTTCTAATATTTCTTTGTATTTTTCTTTGAAAAATTACAATTATAACTTGACATACTATCATAAAAGATGAAAACTAAAACCAACCCCAACTCATGGGCAAATTTAAGAGCAAATATACAAAGACGTCTTGTGACAAAGCGAAGGACAACATGCCTCCAAGTCAAAAACACAACTGACTCACATGACTCCTACAAACGTTGTGCCAAGCCAGTCTAAAAGTTGCCATTAGTAAATATATAGGCCACTGAAGTAATGGAACCTCTTTCCTGCCTGATTCCTACATATCGAAGGCATGTTACAGTATATTGATACTTGCCATGTTGTTACTCCTATGATGATATCAGTCCATTAAGGGTTAAGGAAATTTGACAGAATTTGCCTTTGCTTGGCAAAATTGCCAGCATCACTTTTAATTTGGGGCAATTTAAACCATAAGTTCTTCTGTAAATTTTAAGCACAAATTTACAGTTATACTATTATACTTGGATACTTTTTACAAGAAGTGCGCCAGTGTGACTGTTTATAAGAACATGTCCAATGTCTTCTGTCCCCTTTTTCATTATCTTTCCTATCTTTTTCTCTGACTAACTGCTAGTCACAGGACACCACCACTTTCTGCTGTGTCTTCCCTGAATTCTCCCACCACACACCAGTTGTTAATCATGACATTCTACATAATCGCCTTAACAGAATCTCCGCTTTCCTTTCAGTGCCCTGCTATCACTTTCCATATTCTACATCCTATACATATAAGGATCTCATCATGTGGGCTATTCATCAAATATCCAAAGGTCAAACTAGTACATATGGCGAAATTTAAGAAGAAAAAAAATTGCCTAAATATTTTTTTTATATGAGTTCCATATGTCCAGCTCAACTCTTTTCATTTGTTACAACAAGGATCATTACTTAATATGTTCTGGCATTTATATTTTACAATAAGCTTCAAGGTTGTTACATTATCACTAATAACAAAATCTATGTGTGATCTCGTCATAGTAGTTGGAGCTTTGGTTGCATTTATATGTACCTACATAGACACTAATCCAACATATTTCTACATTTTTACCAGCACCAAATCTTTACAGTGAAAATTTTACTTGTTGTGACAGGGTATTTTTTTTTATTATGTACAATTTTGAAAGGTCATGATGACAGATGGCACAAGTATTCATTATTTTTAGCAGATTACAAACAAGCAGCAGCATCCCTCCACTTCAATACCATGCTTGTCAAGCAGACTTCCTGATAAAGAGGATGGAAGCATGAATTAGCTAAAGAACCATCCCTCTGGCTTTTGCCAGTCCACCCAGGGCTTTAGTCCCCTTTGACAGATAGATGACCCACCTAGGGCAAACACAATTTTTAAGTAGAATTTCTCATTCAAATTGATCTCTAGCAAAAAGAGGGCAGCTGATACACGAGAAAATAAGGGAGGGGATTCATTGCAATGACCCTCATTACATCTAAAGGGTAACACCATTGCAATGACCCTCATTACATCTGAAGGGTAACACACACATGAGCTGTTCTAGAATTTATAACACCTGTTAAGGTGCTAGGCCTTCTATGAAGAATTATAAGTGCAGGGTACCCAATGGGATGATCATCTCTACTTATTCATCAGTCTTCTAGGCTAAGCTTAATGTCCTTAAGGACATTGGAAAGTAATTCAGTTACTGATTGGTATAAGCCATGAGAGACAATCATTTTTGTCTGGTTCCATCTGTGTTACCAAGGGTGTTAACAAGAAAAATACCACAAAAACAAACTTCATCTCAAGATCCTCATCCAGATTCCCCAGAACACCAACCCTATCTGCATCTTCAGCAGTCAGCAGGGGTTATGTGCAATTGCTTAAGAGGACCAGCAGCAGGAACCATTGAGATAGCCTAGATGAAAGAATCTGGCAATCCTGAGGCATCCTGTCTGGGGTAGTGGGGGCTAAATGGATCAAAGGACCCAAAGAGCAGGAGAAGGCAATACCTTACATGGAAAGGCAGCCATCAAAAGTGGCTGAGGAACAAGGAGGCAGTATCTTCTATGAAGACTAATGGCTCAGCAAATCATGTTGCTTGATAGAGGTCGCATGATACTGAAAAGCCATTGGAGGAGGATTCTTAGCAAGGATATCTAAGGATCCTTGAAAAACTTATGTCCATTTCTAGGCAAAAACGATACACTACTCAACTGCCAAATCCCAGCATGCCAACTGCTTTGAGCATATCTGCCCTTATCATATCTGACATAGACAGAGATTGTAGTTCATTGATAAGTTATAAGCTTGTTCATGGTACTTTCTGTGAGGCATATTAACATTTACACTAAGAATGAAGCCCCCCTCCCCCCCCCGCACAAACACACACACCATCAAAACATTATAAATTCCAATCACACAACATTACTAAATAAAAAGTAGCTATTCATTGAGGATACACATCAAGTATGCAGTCCCCTGGTTACAGAGGGGGTTCTGTTCCAGTGGTGAGCTGCAAGTCAGAAAATACATTCGGAACATTCACACATAAGCATGATAATCGTAGTTATGGCAAAGAGCTCCCACATTGCTCATGATCAAGCACAGATGCCAATAGTTCCTTGCATCCACAATTTTTATGAATTTTGCCAGTTTTCCAGCTAGCACTAGAAGATTTAGCCTAATGTAAAGACTGAAGGTTTGTTTCTTTAAGAACAAATAGTCTGCTAATCAAAGATATGGGCCTGGCTTCTCAATGAGAATCTGTTGGTTTTTACCATGCTTCAATAAACTTTTCTGGTCTATAACTATTTATAAAATTGTATTGCGGTAAGTATGGTTTTGCTAATATACGCAGTTAGTTGTTTAACTACATAACTGATAAATACCTTCATCAGGGGGTAATTGCACGAGAGAAAATTTCATGGAATGGAGAAGTAAGATTTCAATACAAATGAATAACAGACATGGTGTAAAGTAGCAGGAAGAGATAAGTTTGTTGCAATGCTGACTTACAATAGAAGGGAAACTGTGGGTAGAAAAATTAATTTTACTCACTTCGAGACTAACTTGCTCTGAGTCACTGGACGTAGAGGTAAGGCTCATTGTCAAGCCATGTGGGAAAGAAGAAAGGTTTGTAGATGGCTGATTGGTTGTAGAAGATGCTGTGGCACCTGTGGTTGTTGTAGAGGTAGTCGACGTTGTGCTTGAAGTCAAAGTTGGATAACTCTGTGCTGTACTCAGGGGGCCAGATCCTGGATTGAAAATAAAAAATATAACTACCAAATAAAATTCCCACAAATTAATACAATGCCTCAGACTCAACGCTTGCTTACGTTTACATATAGTTTACACTACACAAATTAATGCTAACATCCAGTTTTCATTGTGACCACGTACACCATCTGTAGGAATGTCAAATTAATGGTCTATCTAAACTTTTTCAAAATAACTGAAGAACCACCAAAGCACAAGCATCTCACCTGAAATTAACATCTTTAAATTAATATTAGTTGCAATTTTCAGTCAAAAGATTTTAATTATTTTTTAAAATTCTTATAATACTCCCCCTAGTGGTGGCAAGATTTAATAACCATTTTGATCCTAGAAAAAGGAGAGATTAGTGTGCAACCATACCAACTGTTTAGGTTTCCTGGGGCCATCCTGCCACTGTATGGGTACTAAACTTATTATACCGAGGCCAAGTCCCATTATTCAAATCTCCAGGCTCAAGAAAAGGTTCCATTCTCTAAAGATTTGAAAATGCAGCAACGTAAAATAAAAGAGGGTGACTGATAAGTGAAGGTGAAGGAGACAAAAGGGAAGTAGTTACACATTTTACACTGAAAGCCATTCAACCAGAGTTGCAAGGAGCCAACAAAGAACCATAATGCCACCTACGGGCAATTAATTGGTAAACCCTAAGAGGATGCATACATTCTGCCCAACTTTCAAGGCAGCAAGGACCTGAATGTATATGAAGGTGTGGACATGAATGAGCATGCCCCCACTGCCAAGGGAACTAGCTGTGGCACAAACATGGGACATTATTAAAAAGACTTGCAATGGTTATGAGTGATGATGAAAATGTCAAAGGAGTTACAGCAATAGAAACTATTAACACAGTACTTCATTCTATTCATTCAGGTTCACATATACAACCAAGATCATTCATTCATCTTTTAACCTTCTGATTACAGAAAAAATATCCTCTTTCACTTACATAGTAGCAAGTGCACACCAACACATTGCTCAATAATACAGGCAGCCCCGGTTATCGGTGGGGGTTCCATTTTTGGCCAGGTGCTGATAAGTGAAAACCGTCGTTAACCAAAACTCGGCGATTTATGGCACTTATGGCATAGTTTCGGTTAATGGTGCCTCTGTTAGGTATGTTAAGGTGCCATAACTGTTTTTGGCACCTTATGGCACTGAACCAAAACTGCCTGTTATGGTGCCATAAATTGCCAATTTTATGGCAATAGATAAGCGCCATAAAACTGGATCGCCATTAACCAAGTCGGCCAATAACCAGGGACATCCTGTATTCATAGCAGTGTAATGTATTCTAAAATCAATGCTCCAAAGTTAAATAAATAGTAAAAACTGGAAGATACACCACGTTCCAATAAGTATGAACAGTGATGGCTACATAAAAGTTTAAATAGATAAAAATAATCATGAATGAAAATCAGTTCAAGAAAACTGCGCAAACAATATTTAGAAACCCACTGCAGAATTTAATTCCCACCATTCTCTTTCATATCTAGTAACATTATGGACTCTGCCATTATTATAATATACAGTGGAACCTCTACATATGAAAGTCCTTACGTACGAAAAATTCAGGTTACGAAAGCAAAGACGAAGATTTTTTTGTTTCTGTGTACAAAAATAATTCAGGTTGTGAAAGGATAAAGTCCGAAATTCACCTGGGCCGCCGAGAACACTTTTAAAACTAGCGCGCCGCCAAATCAGTAGACTCGCCACCATCCTCCCGCTCTCCCATTGGCTCTTGATGCTAGTCACTGCCGTAAGATCCTGTTCTCCTATTTGTCAGCATCTGTCCCATCATGCCTCTATGTAAAGGCATTCCTTGATCATTTATTGCGGCAGCGTTATCGTAAACGCCTGGAATTTGTTCATTCACATATATTTCGATTGTTAGCATAAATTCGTGCTAGTGATTTCGCTTTCGTTGTAATGTAAGTTACTTTATTGTTGTGTATGAAATTAATTACTAACGTTATTAGCCATGGGTCCCAAGAATGTTGAAGTTCACGGAAAGAAGAGGACACTTTCTATGGAGAACGAAGATGGAGATAATCAAGAAGTGTTAATGTTTTCTGCCATTTTTTAATGTTTCATAAAGTTAAGTGTTCATGTTTTTCTGCCATTTGTCCTCCTCCTGTCGCCACTTTCGGACATCGCCTCACTCGAAAGGTAAGATTCCAAAATTTACTACATACGTATGTACATGTGTACGTACAGTCTTTCTTGTACCCTGTACACTAATACACATTATTTACAGGTACAGTCATGGTTATGTTAGGTATTGAATGGTCCAAATTGTTGTATTTCATTGTTTATTGGTCAACTTAGCCTTAGTATAAAATTTACTGTGGTGTTTTTGTAGGGCTTGGAACGAATTAGGCAATTTACAAGTAAAACATAGTTCTAGATACGAAAAAATCAGGTTACGAAGGCCGCTTTGGAACGGATCAATTTCGTAACCTGAGACACTACTGTACTAGAATTATGATGTCCTGGCAACTAGCTAAGATTATCCCAGTGAATTTGTAGTTAGCTGGAGATAGCTAATGAAGCTAAGTTCAAGAAAAGTGCACAAACAATATCTAGAAACCCACTGCAGAATTTAATTCCCACCATTCTCTTTCAAATCTAGTAACATTATGGACTCTTGCCATTATTATAATACTAGATTTATGATGACCTGGCAACTAGTTAAGATTATTCCAATGAATTTCTAGTTAGCTGGAGATAGCTAATGAAGCCAAGTTAACAATCAGAATAATTTTCCTAGGCCTACTTGTGTCCTCTTTTCACATCACAGATACCTTCCCAATTACAGCATTTCTATTGGAGGGTTTACAGCATTTCTATTGGAGGGAAAAAAAAAATCTTGCAGTAAAGACAATACCAGATAACTATTCATTAATGTTTGGAATGTTTTGCTATTTGTGGAACTATGAAAGCATGATGTCAGATGTATTATTTACTGAGAAAATAAGCTCTGGAGATTGAAAGGCTGTCGATCACAAAGTACTGAAGGCATTATTTTTTAAGCTTCTGTAATTTAATAATTTAAGCCCTTATTTCACCATGGCATCCCCTCCCACAATAAAAAAAAAAAAAAAAGTCTATATCTTGGCAATGGTTGTTAACTAACTCTGCAACTAGTTTACACTAATATACATAATATACACACACACACACATTATATATATATATATATATATATATATATATATATATATATATATATAGATATAAAATACACACAGCATTTACTAACTGTTTTCAGCCCATTAACCCTTAGGATTTTTGTGAAAATTAAAAACCCATCAATGATACACACACCTGGTTCTGGATTGCTGCTTCTGAGTGCAGATAAACAGATCTTTGGTCCATACAGTGTTTTTTGTCAGATTTTTGGGGAATACTAAAGTTTTGTCAGGTATTTGGGGCATAGCAAGCTTTGTCAGATTCTGGGGGCATACTGAAGGGTAGGTCAGATTTTGGGGGGCATACTGAGTTTTCTCAGATTTTTTGGGGGCATAGAGTATTTTGTCAGATTTTTGGGGGGCATACTGAGGGTTTTGTCGGATTTTTGGGGCATGGTGAGGGGACAAAAATGGCAATAATGAACATTTAAGTACGAGGACATTTGTTGCTCCTTTCCACCATATTTTGCATGAAAAACTTAGTACTGTATACTTAAAGATTTGGTTGATTTGATAAGCTTGCAGGGTCTTAAATGGCAGGATAACACAGAGAAATAATAGGAAACTAAGGTGGGAGATGAAGACTACTGGGGACATATCCTTTGTACATCCCAGGAAGAATAGTACCAGATAATATCAGCCAGGCTAATCTTGGTAGCACAAGAGAAGTCTGAGACTTGGACCAATGTAGACAGGAACACATGATGGGAAGCTTGAGACTAGTGTGGAATTGTAAGTTAAAACACTGGAGACAAAACATCAAAGAATTTCCGAGAACCTGTGTGATGCATAGCATTTGAAGCAATGATAAGGATTTATGTTCCCTTTAATATTAGTTACTAATAGCTGTAAAGTAGTCAACATCTACAACACCACAAGCTAAATATCATGACCTTTATTACAACATAGCTATGGCCTTTTTCATAGAAGGTGCAGGTGATCTGACTTCATTGTAAGAAAACAGCACCTTATATTGCCATCAACTACTGAAAGAAAAAGAGGAAAAAAAGTTTGTCATTATCTGTTCACAGATTCACACCCATTAATAAAGCTGCTGATATACACGAAGCAGAAATTAAGTACGGATTAAGCAGCATGTGGGTTGATGCTTCTCTAGTTATAATCTCCATTTCTCTCTTAGTAAATCTCAAGAAGATTCCAGTCCAGCACGTTATGTACTACTATCCAGGGCCACATGTGACCTTAATAACAGAAACATGCTGAATGTTTACATAAATTAAACCTGAAATATAAGAGAAAACACTTAATCTTAATAAAAAGTTAAAAATAAAGTTAACAATAGCCATGTTGAATCTGAGGCAATGTAGAAATGCAACTACATAATAACAAAAAGGTTAACAATTTTTACTAATGTACACCAGTGATGAAAGGGATTTTGAGCTCAAAACCACAATAAACTGGTTACAGTATAAAAAATAATCACTATTTCCATGCCCTCAATAAAATATTTAGCATAAAAATTGTAAAGCATAAAACCTCATTCATTTAATGCTTCATTACCATTCTTCATTCTAAATTTTATCAAACACATACCACACACACTAGAACCACCTACAAAATGCACATAGCCATAGAAAGGTAGTAAGTGTCTATAAACTATATTGGGAATTGCACATTACACAAATTTGGAACTACCTCTATAAATATACATACAATAAAATCAAAGACATTTCACATCTAAATTTACAGAAACACCATTTAAAAACACTAGTATAGCTTTGACATGATAAATCAATGACTATTCAAATCAGTACTGTCTACAGCAACTACAAACAACTCAAAAGTCAACAAACCAAGGACAAGCACAACATTTTGAAATCATGAAAATTAAAGATAGTTACAGAAAGTCTTGTAGTCTAAATTTCTATTCACTCTCAATAGACATTCTTAGTGTCTATGCTTTATTTGCAATTCTTAATATAGTAACTTAAGTTTGCTCTCAATTTTTGATGAGAGAGAGAGAGAGAGAGAGAGAGAGAGAGAGAGAGAGAGAGAGCAGAAGAGAGAGGGCAGAGAGACGAGAGAGGAGGAGAGAGAGAGAGAGAGAGAGAGAGAGAGAGAGAGATTAATTAATAATAAGGAAATCTAATACCATATGTATATACTGAACAACATAATAGTAGTAGTCATGGTCTAATGTTGAACAGAATTTTACACAATTAGTCTAAGAATTGAATAAATCCACAATCACATTTTGTGGAAAAAAAGTAATATTGGAACTTGCATGCTCATGATAAAAAGGTAAGGACCATCCTCTCATCCTCCCTCTCAAGGATGAGAGGGCGAGATATATCAAGAATTCCCTATTGGTCTACAACCCTGTTTTCAAGACTGATTTTCACTCCAAGCTACAAACCTCTGCATTCCTAGGGCTATTTGAGAGTACATGGAAGAATTCAGGCGTGAAGTATAAAGAACAATGATCGAGACTGATAACACTTTACTATCTGAAACAGCTTTGAAAAAAAAAACAACCTGAAAAGGTAAGATCACTAATTCTACTCTCTTGAATTGACTAACACTAATTTTTTCGTGTCGCTAAAGCCTGATACTGACCATAGTGTTAATTATTTCTCCTGTCAACTAAGTATGCGGGATCAGACATATTCTGAATTACTTCCTTGAATCCTGTCATGTGGTGAAATACTATATCCAATAAGCATTGAGAGCACAAGATGCATGCAAGTCAACTGCTGGATACAAAGGGACAAGTTATCCATCAAAATATCACCAAAGGAATGTCTTAATCTGGTTAGCAAACCTTCCTTTTTTTCTTTCTTTAAATGTTCAGCTGACAACTCTATTGGACAGAGTCAATAAACTATAAACTAAAGAGGGGTCCAAAGGGAATAGGCCAGCTGAGCAAGGAAGTTAAAGGAAGATAAACAAATACAAGAGAATAGAAAAGAAACAGATACATCAGCAGTAAATAGGAATGAATTTGTTGCTTGCTTTAAACATGTGGAGGAAGGAGGTAGCAAGGGGGGATACAAGTGGATCAACATCTGCACTAGAAGTCAATAATTCCACTGATCAACTGGCAAGTTTGAAGGTTAGCATCACCAGTGCAACCTATGTAAGTGGAATATTCTTTCTGACAATGACCTGAGTAGCCTTAATTATCTTCCTTTACCATATTTGCTTTTGGATATTTAATGAGGAAAGACAAGCAAAGCCAATATAATCTTTAACTTGGTCTAAAAAATTTATCTCTAAAACCTTTATTAGCTTGTCAATTAAACCTTTCACATATACTCAACCAACAGCCAAGGGCCTACTAACTACTAACTTACATTTTGAAAAGACCTGTCAAGTTTTATGTGTATGCATTATGCTAATGTAATTGGCCACAGTGTATGAGAAAGTAATTATTGAGGACCCAGATCAAATGTTAAAAAAAGCCATTAACTACCAATGAAAGCGCCTACAGTGGACTCCTCCACACAAGAATACGACCACCTATCCATCCCAGCTATCAAGAACTTTGTATCAAATTTACAACAAAGGCCTAAATATAAACTGCAATCCTTCTCTCAGTACGATATTTCCGGGAGGAAGTGTCAAGGTTCACCACACAGCAGACAACCTACTAAGACGGTACCTAGGGGATCCACAGAAGAGGATGTGGTAAAAAGATATTCAAATTGATTGTGTATGTACTGGATTTTTAAAGTAATTTGATGCCCAATTCCCATGGTGTATGTCAGAAACCAGGAGTTTTTACATCTGCAATGATTGGTATTTCCCCATATAAACAACCTGCAATACTGAAAATATTAAAAGTTCCCATCAGTGACTGGAGTTTGTTCTATTAAGGACTAGTACTGGGTTATAATTGGTATATGAAAGATATTGAGGCATATTTGTGATAAGCAAAAGACATTATGTTCCCCTTGTATTTATTCTTCTACTGAATCCTCTATATCATGTTCATATAGTACCTATATTAAACCTCCCTTCATAACAACATATGTCCTATTTATTATGTTCATATACAAATAATATACCTCCTTCCATAATAACGATGTTCATAAGTTTATACACAACCAATGCCTCCTTTAATGATGCATCTCATGGTAAAAATGCTATTTCGCCATTTTGGTAATAATGAGAACCAGAAATCGCTGCAACAGTTACAGATGATTTGCATTTGTTGTTGTGTATCACTTCACAAGATTACAATGTAAGAATCTACTTTACATTGTCAGTTTGCTTGCATCCTCTAATAGTGTTAAGCTAAAACTCCATAAATATTCAGGTTGTATAAAATATAACTTTAGATTTTACACTACATGGTGCAGATCACAAATTATCTCAAACTGATATATGAAGACTGCAAACATCCATGAGAAAGTACCACAAGGCAACAATTTGTGATTTTCTTAATTATAACAAAAATCAGGATGAAATTCTGAATGGTCTAAGTAACAATGAGAATCATAATCTTCCTTTAAATATTCAGCTGAAAATCCTTATAGGTAGAGTCGATGGACAATAAACCTAAGAGGACCCTAAAAGGAAAATGAGAGAATCAAAAATAACATATACACCTGAACTTATTAAACCAACAAAAAGCAGGAATGAATTTACTTCTTGCTTAAATATTGGAGATCAACAGACTCCACAACTGCACTAGGTGTAATCAAAATAAAACTTCTAGCAAAGTGAGTAGTATTCATTCAACTTGAAACTAGTAAACACCACACTATACAGCAGAAGTCTCCCTTGTGATGCTCGTAAAAACAGCTGGGTAAGGTAAAGAACTCAAGAAACTTTTTTGCCATTATAGTACTCTTTACGCAACAAACATAATGAACTCACTTTATGTATATGCCACAAGCCAACATTAGATGGCAAAATAAAACGGACTGATGGCATCACTTGACAATACAAAGTTAACTGATGACATAACAACCTCTGAGTTTAAAAAGAGCATCAGCACTCACAGACCACACTGGAAAACAGTAATTAAAACATTCTGATGTTCCAATTGCATGACATCCTCTGGGAGGCTGTTACACAGTCCAATGGTGCGAGGCATAAAGGACCTCTGGAACCAAGAAGTTTGACAGTGAAGTACATTTACTGCATATTGGTGCTGCTGCTCAGCAATCTGGTTGTTCTTGGTAGATACAGGGATCAATTGTGAAAGTGAAAGATCTCTGTTAAAATACAACTTATGAAAAAGTAACAAAAAGAAACCAATCCATTGATCGTCCAAGTCATAACTGCTATGAAACCTAGCACCATGAAACACTATCTACAAGAGATAAATCTCTGGTAAAAAGCAGACATCCACACCAAAAAATTTTATTCCAGTAAATTAAGTACATATGACCTAAAACAGATTGCACTGGTTTTTATCACTGTTACAAATATATGAAGCCTTACAAACAATACCTAACTTTTGTGTAGTATCTGTTGCAACTTTCATAAGTTTCTCAAAAGTTACATCAAGCATAGTTAAATGTTCTGACTCATTCAGCAAAGTTCCATCCCCTTGAAAGGGAGGATGGGGTGGGAAATCAGTATGCAATCTGCTAATCAACAGTTTTCATTTTACTTGAGTTGAGCCTCGTACCCCACTGAATACACCATACCCTGATCCGGTCCATGTCCCAATTGAGGCAGAGGGCAGCTTCATTTCTCACAAGTGCTCATCATTGGGATTGTGAACAATCCTGTTTTCCAAGCAAACAACCTTATCACTTTTACACATTAAAAATAACAATGGACCAAGAACACTGCCCTGTGGAACTCCAGATATATTAGGCCTTGGTTCACTAAATATCCCATCCACAGCAACTCGCTGCTGCCTATCAAATCTAAGAGAGCATCATAGGTACCTAACTGCCTCCTGTATGTATACTGACTATCAACTAACAATCCTTTGGATTCCACTTGCTTATATAGTGGCTTAAAAATAAGTTTTTCGCAACTTTGGAGAGCATAGGGAGAATCGAGATTGGCCTGTAGTTACTGCAGTCTGCAAATATACCACTCTGGAACACGCACTGTAATACTGAGCTAACATATATCATTATCAAGGGCAAAATTGCTCAGAATCAACAAAGTCAACTGAACGATGCACATACTTATTCCAATGCAGGCACTCTCCCAAACCTAATGTCTTTTTTTTTCCACCGAGGATCAGGATATTATTAGGAACTAGGATGTTCCAATAAAACACTACAAGCCCTACTTTCCCATGAACTATTATAATATGCCTGAATATCACAAATAATAAATTATCTTTATTCCTAACAAAATATCACCGTTCACCTATGAGGTACATCGTGCAATTAATACTGAAGTTTTAGTGATTTCTTACTTTTACATTAGAAAATATTCCATAGACTTCAACCTTTCAAAAGAGAGAGAGAGAGAGAGAGAGAGAGAGAGAGAGAGAGAGAGAGAGAGAGAGAGAGAGAGAGAGAGAGAGAGAGAGAGAGAGAGAGAGAGAGAGAGAGATTCTTGAACTGATAATTTTCTCAACACTAAGAAACTTAAAACAAATGTGCAGAAACAATATACGTATATAACAAGAAGCTTCTTGCTCTCCTACATCACATCAGTTACTTCTACCTACAACTATCTACCAAACAAACTATCCAACATAAGTGACCACCAATAAAGAGCAACTTGAAATTTCAGTTCTGAACAAAGGGTGAACCAATATTCTGAAAAACTTGGTTACATTAAAAAAATTTCAACTAACGATACAACATTAACTCTTAGATTTTTTTAATATTACCATTTAACATATACTGTATCCACTAAAATCAGTTCAACTCAACTACAACAGTCTTAGCCTGTAAATCCTATTCTATGGTAACTTTCTACTTACTTGCATTACTTTCAACTTTATTGGCCATCTTGTATGCTAAAGTAAAGATTAAGGTCATATAATATTTGTAATTCTGTAACAGTTTTCAAAATTTTTTGTACTGTACTTGATTGTCATCATGCTAACTACAAAAAATGATGCATTAGATGATTTTATATTATTAAAAACCTCAAAAGTTAACCTAATTCCTATTCCCTGTAAAGAGAGCAATAGGAATCACAAGTAAAAAATATAACATCAGTCATGATGGGAGGAGGAGAAGGAAAAAAATAAATAAATAAAAAACTCCTGACCTTACATAATTTTGTTAAAGGTTTGCTTTATCATTACTTTTCACAATGCAATTAACCACTCGAAAAACATTTATACATTGTGACTGCTGATGACTGCATTCTAAAGGTGAACAACTTTAAATTCCGAGTACATTTGCATAGAATATATTAAGACTAACACGTCAACTATTTTACAATACTATTTCTATTTTTAAGTATGAAAATATAAAACTTACACAAAGAACTTCTGAACAATGCAAATAAGTAAATTACTACTAGCTGCTCACCATCGTGATAAATCTTGGCCAACATCATTCCCAAGATCTCCACTCACTGTCTCTCAATTAAATTAAACTTTATACTCAATCTTAACTGCATGAAAAATAACCTGAAGAAACATCCATTATTTAAGTAAAAATTACTTAAATAATGGCCAACTCATATATGAAAATGCATAAATTTCAACATCCCTATCTTCAATAATTTCAATGAACAACTCCATTCCTGAGGGTGTTTAAAAATGAGAAAAATATCTTAGATACTGACAAATACATCTATCATGCAACTATCTTTCAACACCAACACCCTCCATCCAGCCTAACTTAACTTATGCAAATTTTAACTACAGCATTGCAAGGCAATAAATCCATACTTTCCATTAACCTACAAATTTAGCACACATTACCATGAAAATGAAGCTAGACATAATGAAATTGACTATTAACTAGTTAGATTTGGTGGAAAAAAATGTTAATTATCATTTGATTTGAGAGAGAGAGAGAGAGAGAGAGAGAGATAGAGAGAGAGAGAGGAGAGGAGAGAAGAAGGAGGTGCGAGACGAGAGGAGGAGAAGAGACGAGGGAGAGAGAGAGATGGGAGAGGGACGGAGGGAGTGAGAGAGAGGAATGAAGAGAGGAGGAGGATGAGAGAGAGAGAGAGGAGAGAAGGATGGAGAGACCGAGAGTAGAGAGAGAAGGAGAGAGAGAGAAAGGGAGCAGAGGAGGAGAAGGAGAGATGAGAGAGGAGAGGGAGAGAGAGAGAGCGAGAGAGAGGGTCGAGAGAGAGATGAAAAGAGAGAGAGAGGAGAGCGAGAGGGATGAGAGAGATGAGAGAGGGAGGATGGAGAGACGCGAGAGGGCGAGGAGATGGAGAGACGAGATGAGAGAGGAAGAAGAGAGAGAGGAGAGAGAAGAATGAGAGGAGATGAGAGAAGGGGGAGAGAGAGAGAGAGAGGAGAGGGAGAGGAGAGGAGAAGAGAGGAGAGAGCGAGAGGAGGTATGAGCGGAGAGGAGAGAGCGCGATTCTTTTCTTTTTTGTAGAGTGTTTGAAGGGCAGGAGAGGAGAGAGAGACGAGACGAGAGAGAGAGAGAGAGAGAGATGAGAGAGCAGAGAGAGGGGAGAGGAGAGAGAGACAAAAAAAAAAAATTATAATACTTTAACTGGCCCATGTAATATTAGGCGCCTTTCTCAATTTTTTCCATAATTCAAGCCACAGATAAAACATACCCAATCATCATCATACATTATAAAAAATATTTATAGAAAGCCAATTCCTACTAGGGAAAGTTTAATGCTCACATTACTCGCTTGTGAGACAGGATATAAATGTATATCAAGGCTGCAGAACATGTATGATATAGTACTTGATTAGCCCCGCATGTATAGGAACATCATATGGATAGGTGAATTATTTGAAGTTGGCTCTCAAGAAGTAAATGAAAGGACAATTAAAAGAAGTAAATGAAAGGACAATTACATGTGAATTTAAGATAACAAATGCACACAATACTGTCTTGACTTAATATGGATGATGGTTGGGGAAAAAAAAAGAGGCAGCGGTGACTCGAGTAGTTGATTTGTACAGGTACTATACTTGGGAGAAAAAGTTAAGAGATGATAGCACAGTAAGAGAAAAGTGTTGACATAGAAATGAACTGTGAATAAGTGAATGTAAGAAAAAGCCTGTAGTAGTTGGGATTAATTTTTTTATAGTATACATGGAGTAAAAGGACTGACTGTTAGGTAAGAAATTGTGTAAAACAGGAGTTGTTGGATCAATATATTGAGACACTGAAATGGAAGTGACTTCACATCTAGGGCATGTGCAAGACAGAAAGGTGAGTGGCACAAGTTTGTGAATGAGGCTGATGTACTGCTTTTGAGCCTTGTGTGTGTTTCCATGAAGCAGTAATGTTGTGGTAAGTTTCCTGCTGATGATTTCACCCATGGCTACAAATATAAAAGTGGTAGTGACCATTTTTATCTTTTGCATGAACCCAACTTGCTCTTTAGGGGAAACAACTGCTGACAAACATCAACATCTTGAAAGTAATATAAATATTCACTAAATTGCTACTTACCAATGCAATAAATATCCACTTTGCATTCCAGTGCACTTACATGCTATAAGCCAGTTGTAAGTTAACTATGATAACATTGCATTCAAGTAACATACAATATGTACAGCATTACTACACATACACATCTTCAAGAAAAGTCAAAAGTAACAAACCTGGCACTGGTAAAAATCTCCTACGATCAAAGTATATGCACCTCTTTAAAAATAATGTGGCAAATAAAACCTCTGATGATCAATTTAAAAAAAAATGGTGTTTTAACATACAGCCAAATCTAGTGTAGCAGTGACGAGTATCTGTTTTATTGTTGGGTAATATAATTGTACTCTAGACACTATTCATCGTGTCAGGTTTTCTTAGAAACTGAGGCTGTCTGTCGTTTATCATCAAATGGTCAGACTAATTTTTGGTGGTGGTTTCAACCAACTGTTTGCTTTTCATAAACAGTCCTCTTTTTTCCTGTTTGGCTAGTTAATCAATAATTACCAAGTTACAATGATATTACCTTATGTTTCTAATTGCAGAAAGCTTTACCACTTCTCCCCAATGAGGTTATCAATTTTAATCCAGGTTGGGTCTTGTCTGAATTTTTAAAAATTTTTGGTTGACACTTGTAGGGCTTTAGTGCTGTAGTGCCTATGTTTGAATTGGAACTCTGGAGAGGGTTTGATGAGGAGTCTATTTCCATAATATGGTCATGAACACTCAATATATTCATTAAACATTAGCTATTAAAATTTGACAAATTTGCCAATCACTACCATGAAACTATAAACAAAAAGCAAATGAACCCCTTTCTTACAAGCTGCCCTAGAACTCATACTCAGATATAGGCAAGTTGGTGGTGCCTTGAAGGTCATAAAGTTTGAGAATGGACCCATCTCTAAAAGCTGAGCCTAGCATTCGACTTTCTGCTTGCTAAACCTTGCAAGTTACTCACATTCTACAGATGTGGAGGCACACTGTTCACTTCACCCATCATGCTTTAACAACAATAACGTACTCAAGCCAAACTGTACTCAAAGCCAAGCAGAAAGGTTTGTGGAGGGAAAAATAGACCAGGTAGGTGGCATAAAAAAATGTTAATAAAAAAAAAAAAAAAAAAGTCTAGGTAAGTCAGAACCATCTCTTAGGCCCAAGCTATGATCCAGCTCCAAGTAGCTGCTCTCTTGAGGTCTCCATTCAACAAAGTATTAGGAGTATACATACAGTAGTGTACTACTGGGGAATGTCCTTTCCCCTTGGTGAGTACTAAGTCTGTCAGGCTCAGCTGGTAGTACATGGGTTAATGCATCAAGCTCAGGTTAAGAGCACCTGCTGCCTTCTCGATTGATAACCTATCAATCAAATATACTGTGGCCTTGCTCAGGAGGAGCACGAGAATCATTGGCAGCCAAATGATGGATTGGGTTAAGATGCTGAGTACTTTTGTCTCTGGCTCCAACCCTAGATATCTGGTTAAATACAAACAGGCAACATTAGGGATCACTGGCTTTACTAAGCCAGGAACTACAAGCTACCAGGAACTTCCTATTCTTAAGAGAGTATTTTGTTAGAGAATCCCCCACGGATACTGCTACATGAATAGATCGACATATCTAAAAATGACCTTCCCAGTCTAGGGCATATGTGAGGGCTAAGAATCCCCATTTAGAAAAATTAAGGGTAAACCAAAATATTGAGGTGTTACGTAAGAACCCTCATCAATGTGGACTGTTTGTTTGTATGGTGTTTTTATGTTGCATGGAACCAGAGGTTATTCACCAACGGGACCAACGGCTTCACGAGACTTCCAAACCACGTCAAGAGTGAACTTCTATCACCAGAAATACACTGAGGTGGGACGCCAACACCATACCAACCATGCCACTGAGGCAAAAACAAAAGTACAATATAAGGAGTGAATATCATGCTGCAAAGGCATGAGTAAGGAAAGACTGGATAGGGTTAATTTGAAGTCTCAATTCAGGAACAACAGATGGAATTGGTATAGTAGTAGATGGCATGGCCTCAACACCACTGGTACCCTAAAGATGAATACACAATATCAAATACTATTGCTGACGAGTGTCTAGGTTTAATTCAATAAAGCTTCTTGAAGATACATACCAAAAGGCTTTTGTAACTGAATATCACAACAGATTTGCAAATCCTGAAATCATATTACACAAAGAGTAGACAATCCATGAGAACTAGTTTAACAATGCCTATGTAGAACTTGAGGTAACAGGGAACCTTTGATATCAGACAAGACTAGTGATAAAATACAGAACAGACAAAAACAAAAGATACCCTAGATAAATTTCTGAGAAGATATAAATACAAAGAACATGTTAATTATTCAAGTCTAGATGGTGAAGCTAAAGACCATGAAGATAATATGAGAATACACTTGAATGTGGAAGATGTGATGCTGATGAAAATATGTCATTAAGAATGACATTGTGTAGGGTGGCCTACAATATTAATGGTAAAATATCCTGGATAAAAAAAAGACAAGGCCGAGTCAATAACATTATTAATGGGAAAAAAATGCTGGGTGAAAAATGTTTTGAATGATCCTGAATAAAAGATATGAGGGGGATAACTTGATACATAACCAAGGCTGATCAAGACCTGAGTGCCCAAATGAATTCAGTTTCTGAAGAAGAATCACTAATAGAAAACTTTGGAATTCGAAACGGAATCATGCAAGAACCACAAAGACGAAGTTCAACTGAAATGACAACTTGCACGCTAAATATGTACTGTTTAGTAGAATATGGATTACAAAGCTTGAGTTGTTGTTGCAATAAAAATCATTTGGTACGCTTTCTCCAAATACACTGAAGAAATGCTTAGAAGATGAAAAGCTGGTTTTTGAACGGACAGGAGTTGCACAGATCAATATCTATGTTAAGATCTACTGTGCAGCAGTGAAAGGAATTAAAAATATCCCTTCTAATTGCTTTTCCTGATTACAAAACTGCTTATAACAGCATCCACAGATGACTAATATATTGAAAGGTATTGTGCCACTATGGCATTCATGGTAAATATGTCAAGCTATTTGAAATCATCCAGGAACAAGTTGGATGTTGATATTTTATTGACTGTATAAGTAATAAACAGAGGGTAGCTACAAGGGAAGGTTGTTCCAACTTTGCTATTTGCTCTTCTCTTAGATTTTAGTGGAAGAAACCGGTCAAAGATGGAACAAGGTTTAGAATGGACTACCAACAGAAAATTGATAAAATATTTGTGTCTTTTTTATCAGCAAAATGAGTGGAGTGTTGGAATACAAAGCCAAGATGACTCAAGGGATAGAAATTTATTTGGCAAAGGTGGCAGTGACAAGTAAGAATAAAAACTTATATAATAAATTAAATGTTTTACTATCAGAACTGCAAGTAATTAAGAAAGTTTGAGATAAATATGAGCATTTTTGCTTTTGCTCTCTTAGAAACCAAGTGATTTTCCCCATTAAAATGACTCAAAAATTAAGATCATATACTTCACAGATGGACATAAGGGACTAAAATTTTTTTTTACTATATTTTCGACAGATTACAATTAATGTTCTTATGAAACACTGGCTTTACTTATTTCAACTGAGAAATGAAAGCCAAAAGACAATGCCTGTCTATTTACTTTTGATATGTTAAGGTTTAACATTCTTTGAAAATTAATAACTGGATAATATAGTGGAAAATCATCTATGTAGATATTGTTTCAACACCAATAGGTGTGTGTGATATTTACCAAGGTATATAAGCGAGCTACAGTAATACCTTGAGATAAATATATTTCGTTCCTGGACCGAGCTCTTAAGTCTATTTGCTCGTATCTCAATTAAGTTTTTCCCATATGAAATGACCAACAAAAATTTCATCCGTTATGGCCCTCTAAAAACTCCCAAATCAAGGATAAAAGAATCTTTTTTTTTTTTTTAATTGCTATATTGTATAGACATACTGTACACACAAAATTATATAATAAATGATTACCATGATATGAAATAAAATGTGGTTTCATTACGAGTTCTTACTGTCAAGACAGACGATAGCAGCTAACGGCGGTGTGTGCAGAGGGAGGGAGGGAGGGGAGGGAGGGAGGAAGGGAAGAAGAGAGAGTTGGACGGTACTATATTTAATACTGTTCCTTTATATTTGTCTGTAACTTCAGACATAATACTTATGCCTTTGGAAGCCTTTCCGCTCTTGTTAGCATCCTTCTGTTTGAGGATTTTACATATCGTCGATGTACTCCACTAGAAATCACGTGCCAACTCACCGACGCAGACACTGCGCTCGTGTTTCTCGATAATTTTATGCTTCATTTCCATCATCATCATGTGTTTTTCCCCCTCACTGCCAACCTTACTACTCGCTTTCTTAGGACCCATCACTTATTACAAAGAATGTTCACAAATTGTATTTGTAAATAACGCAAACAACACAAGAGATGCTTGGGAGATGTATACGTTAGTCGACGACCACGTGAACTGAACGAATGAACCGGGCTTAATGGCTATCTAGCGTTAGCATCTGTAAGCATGCTTGTATCTCAATATTCTGCTTGTACCTCTATGCAAAATTTTGTTCTGGGGCTGGTTTATATCTCGGAATGCTCATATGTCGAGGTATTACTGTATTGATACTACTTCCATGTGGGACCCAGTTTTCTAATTTATATATGGCTGAATAGGCTTTGTAAAGTTTGATAATGGTCAAGTGCCAGACCTCTGCAGAGTTAGACCATTTGTAACGTTGCCGGCACACTAGATTGCAAGATTGGAATTCAGAGAGAAAAAAAAAAGCAGCAACAACCTAGATATCTTAACAACACAGTAGACATGAAATGGCTCAGTGCCAACTAATCAAGGTCAAGATGACAGGGCACAGATGAGAATCTGAACCACTTTAGAAATCAAATTCTCTCCCAAGGAACAAAAGTCTAGAGAACTTATAATGTCTAAACCCCAGAGGAAAAAATCCAACATATGACTAATGACATTGATTATAGTAGTCAATTGGCATATAGAAAAATGCCAAAGCTTTATGTGAAAAATTACTGCCTCCAATGTCAACTGTCAACAACTTACCTTAAGGCTCACATGCTAAACAGATCATTAGGGTAAAAAAAAAGTACATGACAAAACACTTAGGTCTGAGTTTGTATGAAGGTGTCTTTCCATCTACTATTTCTTAAGGACTTTTATCTATATTTTACAAGCACCAAGCTTACTGCAGTTTATTACCCAACTTTAAACAAAATTGTACTGCATATATGTGATACATTCTTTTAATGCTTTTAGCCAGATATGAAATACAACACACTGTGCCATCATAAGCCTTGGTATGTGGAGATATACAAACACTATTTTACAGGATACCAATCCCACCTATATCAAGGTATGGGTGCAGTTTAGTGCTTTAAATGAATTCAGAACTCAGCTTTAAACTGTACATAGCATGGCACTTGTTTGTTTGTTTGTATGGTGTTTTTATGTTGCATGGAACCAGTGGTTAATTAGCAACGGGACCAACGGCTTTACGTGACTTCCGAATCACGTCGAGAATGAACTTCTATCACTCCTCACTGGAATGGCTGAGAATCGAACCCGCGACCAACGAGGTGGGACGCCAACACCATACCAACCATGCCACTGAAACGCTTAGCATGGCATTTGATGCAATAAAAAAAACCCTAATAATCTAGTTATCTGTTATAATTAGAAATGTACCTTTGTTCTCTCAATAATAATAAAAATAATATACTAATAGAAGACCCAGAAATATACAGACAGAGGAGATTGACAAACAGAACTAAGGAATGGCACAACAAACCAACGCACAGACAGTACATGACACACACTAAAGAACTGGCCAACAATGAAACATGGCAACGGCTACAGAAGGGAGAACTCAAGAAGGAAACAGAAGGAATGTTAACAGCGGCCATAAGAACCAGATATGTTCAAAGAATGATAGACGGAAATAACATCTCACCCATGTGCAGGGAATGCAATATGAAAAATGAAATCTTAACCACATAGCAAGTAAATGTTTGGCACTTGCACAAAAAGAGGCACGATTCAGTAGCAAAAGCCCTCCACTGGAGCCTGTGCAAGACAAATCAGCTAACTTGCAGTAATAAGTGGTATGAACACCAACCTGAGGTAAAGATCCGCTGGGACTATGGTATCAGAACAGATAGGGCGATACATGCAAATAGACCAAACGTGATGTTGAGTGACAAAATCAAGAAGGAAGTACATCAATCATTGATGTCGCAATACCATGGGATAGAAGAGTAGATGAGAAAGAAAGAAATAATTCTAGTATGAAGATCATCTTCCTCTTCCCAGCTTTAACCCATTTTTATATGGGGTCACCATTGTAAATGAGTAGTCTCCATTGATTTCTGTCCTGTGCATCGTTCTCGTTAATACTTTTTCATAGCATATCTTCCCCTACACAATCACGCCATCTCTTTCTTGGTCTTCCCTTCTTCCTTCTACCCCGCACTTCCCTTTCCATCGTATGTCTTCCAACATAATGTTCCTCTCTTCGTAACAGGTGTCCGTCCATGCCATCGCAGCCTTCCCTCCTGTATTTTCTTTGATATTTCAACTACCTTTGTCAATCCTCTTATATACTCCTTTCTAATCCCCTCTTCCCTTGTTACTCCCAACATCCATCTCAGCATTCTCATTTCTGCTACATCCATCTTCTTCTCCTCCATTTTCCTCATACTTGCTGTTTCTGTTCCATATAACATTGCTGGTTTGACCACCATCGTATGAAACTTTCCCTTCAATTTCAGCGGAACCTTCTTGTCACTGAGGACCCCTGATGCAGACCTCCAGTTATTCCATCCTGCCTGAATTCTATGTCTCACCTCTTGGTCCATGCTTCCACTATCCTCTAATATGGACCCAAAGTACTTGAACTTCTGTACTCTATTTCTTCCCCACCCAATCTTATGCTATTTCCACCATCCTCAGCAATACTGGAACACATGTATTCAGTTTTTGATCTGCTTATTCTCATTCCTCTCTCCTCAAGTGCTGCTCTCCACCTTTCCAACCTCCCCTCCAACTCGTCACTCTCCTCTGAACACGACACAAAGTCATCTGCATATAATATGCACCATGGCACTGCTTCTCTAACATCCTTGGTCATTACATCAATCACAATGTTGAAGATGAATGGGTTAAGTGCTGACCCCTGGTGTAATCCAACTCCTATTTCAAATCCATCTGTCTCTCCAGAAATAAGGATATGGCATATGCCAGTGGAAATTGTACCCAAAATCATAGAACACTAGGCATGATTCGAAGATCCCTGAAAAGAAACCTGGAAACACCAGATGCTGAAGTAGCTCCAGGACTCATGCAGAAGTATGCGCTACTAGACACAGCGCACACTGTAAAAAACACCCAGTTGAATAGGATGACTGTGATAGTGGTCTTCAGAGATATTATATTTTTCATTCTGTCTTCCAAGCAACTTTGTTAAAACAAATAGCCATCTAGATACCATTAATATAGCAATTTCTCAATTGCTAAATTGGTATAACTATGACTTGCCTCTTTAAAAGGATCACCGTCTACCTGCAGTTAAAGGAATTCATAAAGGAACATTGCTGTGCCTAAGGAATCCATAAAGGAACATAGCTGTGCCTACCAACGCCAACAGATCATGGCTGGCGACATCAACCACAGCTGGAAGGAGGCCCTCATCCTTCTCTGGTCTAAACTATTGTTGAACATGTCCTAGACACCCATCCTCTCCCTACAACCACCAAAAAAACAGCAAGGCTGCCCCTTGGATAACCTTCCAGCCACCCACTACTTTGAGCAGTGCAACCTATGAACACGACTTCCAGAAGCTGGTGCCAGCCAATCAAGACTAAATCAGACACTCCTATAAAGAGCTCCTGAATTGTGCAAGCCTGCTTATGAGTATAAATACAACATGCTTGAAACCTTGGCTTCATTTGCCTTTCGTAAATGGTAGAAAAAACTACCTAAATGATATAAATAAATTTGGGATAGCTTTATATAATTTACCTTCTGCTACAAAGAAACTTATTTGGGAAATGGAAAAACTAATATAAAAACAGCATCCCAACAGCCATTTTTTTAAACATTATTAACAGACAAAAAATAATGCTACTAATGCCTGTACGTTCTCAATTTTATCTATTGCAATTTTACCTTTATAGTACTTTTCCCTTTTCTTTGTCACTGCTTCCAGCAGAAAGTTTTTGTGATTTTAGTTTATATTACACCAACAGTTCAACTTCCCAAAAGCAGTAATTCTGCCCATATAGTGTAATCAAATTTAATTGAACATATGGTACATGTTAACTATTAAGTAACAAAGAGTCCAGAAATGAAATAACTCATTATGCATCAACTTGGCTGTATGCAAAACACCATGAACCTCAACATCTCATTAAAAACAGACTGGTGTTACTCTGCATGTCTGATAAATCTTAAAAAAAAATAAAGTCATTCATTTCCAACACTGCCACAGAGGTTAAATTAAACTACAAAGTATTACAACAGCAAATAACCTTATTGTTCTTGATATCCTTACCTTATGAATACTCATCTGGCCACATGCCAAAAGTTGTTTGCAGTTAACTTTAGAGTAAGCAAAGACATTTCCAGCTGGAGGTTACTTTACTGAGGCTAATGTCAACCCTAAGGACTCTACCCATTACCACAGAATGTTAGTCACATCCTGATTACAGTTTTAGAAGTAACTAATCAAGTGCATTGCTACCGAACAAGTGATGTGTGTTCAGAGATTAAAACCAACACCAGTAAAACCATAAGTTTTTCATGCTTCAAGATGAACGGGCATATTTTATACTGGCTTGGCAAACAGCCCTAAGAGGAGCTCGAATTGTTACAATATAAAACTGCAATATATTTCAAAAGAGACCTATTGACAAACCTACAAAACCTGTATTAGCAATTCATGATTTCATATACTAAAACATTTATCATTTCCTAGTTACACTATGGTCAAACAAAACCTGAACTTTTCAAGTTGTATTAATTAAAGCTTCAAATGCATATTATAAATTTTTAAAAACTTGGAAAAACTAATCTCCTAAGTATTCCAGAAAACCTTTAGCACTCCAGCTCAAGACAGCAAATATGTATAAAACAGACACTAATGCATTCATTTGCTTCTAAATTTTCTGTAGTCTTTGTTCTTGTTCATGCTAATTTCACGGACAAATATTAACTGCCAAAATGACGTTGTTAGAAAGTGTATGAACATACAAGGGATAAGGAAAAAACCAAGCATTAGACTCATTCACATTCCCTGAACTATAAAGCTTGTCCAAAAATTTTGAGATGCCCTACTTCTGTTATTTGTTATGAACAAAAGTTTCTGAAAACCTGGATATAATCACCCCATTCCATGATTGCGCTCTGAATAAACCAAGCAAAGAATCAGCCTTTGAATTTTTTATATAATGTTCACGAGACAAATAGCACCTAAATTTTATAGCAGCAGCTTTTGAATTCTGTAACTGTTAAATAAAATTAAGCTTAAGTATTGGAAAGGAGAAAGGTAAAATATGGATACAGCAATATTACAGGTAAGTATTTAAGAGACGCGGTGTGTTTTTAACTTCTGTAGTTCCTATGACAAAGTACTTTACCAATACAGTAATAACAGTGAGCATTGTGATGGAAGGATGCACAAGTATCTGGTAAGCACCACCCATTTATCAATTTGTAACGAATCCTTACCAATGCTCTTTTTATATAATATTTTTGGACAAGAATTATCCAAAAATCTTGAGAATACTAGAGCATAAACACTTTCCCTGACAATTTTTTTTACTTCATAACAAATATTCCTTTGAGGCTATGGAGGTTCAAATTTGGATGTTCTAAACCAAACGCTTTGCTGGCTTCTTTTACTGCCTGCATTAAATTCACTTTTTATGATAGAATGCTGGTTTTTGCATTATTCTGAAGCCAAATAACCTAATATTTTGCTATCTTTAAAATGAAAATAAAATGTTATGAATTTTATCATAATTTTTTTATATACTACGTATTATATTTATATTATTCTGCACCCTACAAAATTACTATTGCCATTCCAATGATGTGTTTCGTCAGTTGCTACATATACTAAAGTACGGGAAAAAGTTGCAAACAATAATAATTTTCTATTTGAGACTACTTGGTTTAATGCAGTCTCTTTGAACCCCTGTATTTACATATACTCAAAAGGATTTATAATG
This sequence comes from Macrobrachium nipponense, assembly GCF_015104395.2. Classification (NCBI taxonomy): domain Eukaryota; kingdom Metazoa; phylum Arthropoda; class Malacostraca; order Decapoda; family Palaemonidae; genus Macrobrachium; species Macrobrachium nipponense. Next base: position 57,009,409 of record NC_087201.1, on the reverse strand, counting down.
ACTGATTTAGAAACTGACTACATAGCACTCTTCTGGTGCCCCCATGCACTACGGATGGTTTAAATAGACTATTTCCCTATGTATACTTATATGAAAAAGGAAGATTAACAATTAGAGCAAAATATATACAGGCAAATAGTTGGAGGCCCCCTATTAAAAAAAAAGCTTAAAACCTCCTATTTTGTTAGTTAAAACTAATGAAAAAACCACAAAAATTTTTTATACCTGGTTTTTTTAATACTTTTATCACAAAATGCATTTAAAAAAAAGGAATTTGTGGATATTTCTCATAGAAAAATACCGCAAATAGGCAAATTTCCCATGAATAATGGGGGGGAAATGTTCCAGAGAGAAATCCGTGAATGCGTGAATCCGGAGAACGCAAATATGGGGGGTCCACTGTATTCATAACTGGGTTTTACCATCCGTAGGGTTTATAGCACCGTTGTCCGGTTGTCTGTGTCTTAGGCTAAGTGGCTATTTTAAAAAGTTATCCTTTACTTCGCTGTATGCAATAATACTGTATGTAGTCTTATATTACTATTGTATCATAAAATATGCAAGCAAATTGATCATGTTTTGGTCTGGAAAAATCAGCTGTGGGTGGAGGTAGGATAACATATTTCGACGTATTTAACTCGATGCAGAGAGATTTTCTTGCTTCTATTTAGCGTAAATTAATCTTTAGAGACTATTTATATGTGACAAGGTTATCTTTCTTTATATGAAGTACTTGAACTAGACTCAATTATTTTTTTAATTAACAGATGAATGCTGTTGTCTGGTTATCAGTATTTCAGTTACTTTGCTGAAGTGCCAAGAGACCCTCATAAAATATAAACATACATCTTTTCCTTGGCTCTTTTAAATTATGCTTTACTTCACTGAATCAAATAATACTGTATGTAGTCTCATATTACTACGTAGAGTATTATAAAATAAAATACAAAGAAAGCAATCTATGTTTTGTTTTGGAAAAATCAGCTGAGGGCAGAGGTAGTGTTCTTTCACCCTTTTTAACTTGATTCAGAGCAATTGTCTTACTTCTATTTAGCGTAAATAGATCTCTAGAAACTATTTAAATGGAACAATGTTATTTATTGTTATATGAAGTGCTTTTAAGTTGAACTATGACTTAAATAGGTCTTGTTGTGAATTAGACAGTTATTTTTTCTGTTAATGGTGTCGGGAGCATTTTTTGTGTGAAAAACAGATTCAGTTTGTTATTTTCGTTCTACATTTCATAATAGTACGAGAATATGTATTTATCTTTTATCGGCATGAAAACAAAATGTGTTCTTTCATGACCAGTATATTTTTATTAAAATACTTATTTCTCCACTAATAATTATAGTTGAGTTTCACCCATGTTGCTGATGCATGATAATTTATAGTCATTACCAGTGTGAACGTTCTCTTTTTCTTCTAAGGTTCAGTTACAACTGCAGCTAAAATTTAGCAGTACATACTACTACTTTGCTTGCCAATATTTTCTCCAAGCATAAAAGTAAAGCAAAAATATTTTTAAGTCCTGTTCTACTTAATGTCATTTGTAACAATTACGTTAATTTTTTACTATTGTATGATGGTTGAATGCAAGCTAAACTTTATCATATTCGGTTCAGTTATTGTAGCAAAACTACTGTTTTCCTTCAATTGTGTATGGCTGCAGTGTTTAAGCAACGATTATAACATTACTAACAATACTTGTATCACATTCTATTTTGCTTTTTTAGCTTATTTCACTAGATGGTATGATAAATAGAGAGATGGAGAAAATAATTAGCAGTTAGAAAAAGCTAGCTCTCTCTTTCTAGGCCAAGACTTCTCTGTAGGTTCATCGAATCTGACATTAAAAATTTGTGGAACTGCCATGCAGCCCATAGTAAATGATTAGGCAAATGAAATTCCACATTTTCATTAAAGTGTCATAACATATTCGGGCAAAATATGTGGCCCTGACACTGTCAAGGTATCATTAACAAGTCTAGGGCACCGTAAGGGGGATTGTGGTGCCCGAAGAGTTTTTAATTTTGGTCAGCGTCTATTTTCCCTTAGTGTCAGGCCCCCAGGAACAGAAACCCTGTCGTTAACCGAGGGCTGCCTGTATACATTGCTCTTATGTCTAGCAAACTAAATGTAAAATAAACTTTAGGAACTACCTCTAACAAGGCTGACCTGAGAGAATTGCCCTTTTATCAAAAATTTTTTTTAATTTGTTTTAAAATTAGCTGTTATAATGGTTAATTGAAAAAGTCACACAAAATTTCCTTACGCTTGCTTCAAACTTGACCATCATTGTCAATTACATTTTGGACATTCACACTACTAATTATCACTGGAAGAGTAACTTTACATTCTGACCAAATATGGATAAGATCCCGTGGGCTCTTTACAGAATATCAGTAAGTCAAATGGCAGTGAACAATTGTCAGAAAAGTCAAAATTACTTCTTTTGATGTAACTGTTTATGTATTCCAACATCACACTTGATCTACTCTGGTTTTTTACTATCAAGTTACCAACTCAGAGCAGAAGTCTGTGTAAACATATGCAGTTTTAAGCCATAAAGTCTTCAAATGCTATTTTCATTTTTTACCATCTGGTTGAGAGAGAGAGAGAGAGAGAGAGAGAGAGTAGGGGGAAGAGAGGAGAGAAGGAGGGGGAAGGGTAGAGGGAGAAGAGAGAAGAGGGGAGAAGGGGAAGGGGGGAGGGGGAGGAGTGGACGAGAGAGAGAGAGAGAGAGAGAGAGAGAGATACATTAACAGATTGGTTTTCAAATTATTCCCCAACTGCAGTATAATAAACCATGTAAAATGTCTGAGGTTTAATATTCAAATTCATGTACAAATTACTTCATTAGAAATCGGCAAACATCAAAACCAAACATAGGAAAAATTTCTGTTCAACTAATTTATTTTTAATTAAATTTAAGAGTATTATTGATTGCAGAACAGTAAAATGTAAGACTAGGAACAAGAGAAGGATATCTATAAGATTTCAAACTTGAAGAAAAGGCAGAGACAGGATGTGGGTAAATTCGGTGTCATCAAGGATAGTGATGAAAATATATTGTATAGGGATGAAGACATTAAGAAGAGATGGTGAGAGTATTTTGAACAACTGTGAAATCCTGAAAATAAGAGACGAGATGGGGGAGGCACAGAAAGGAGATACAGGATACAGAAGTGAAGAGAGCATTAAGGAAAATGAAGAATGGTAAAGCACCAGGGCCATCAGAGTTCCAAATTGAAATGATCAAAGTAATATGTAGGTACAGAGGGGGAGAAATGGATGCTGGATTTATTAAAAGCTATATGTGAAGAGGAAGAAAAGGAGATGTCATGGATTGTGGTAGCTACAAGGTGATTAAACTAACAGAGAATGGATTGCCTGTTTTAGAGAGGATACTGGATGAGAAATTAAGAGATTTAAAGATCGGGAAAACAGCCATATGGATTTATGAGGGGAAGAGGAAAGGTGGATGCCAATCTTCATAATAAGACAACTACAGGAAAAGAAGCTAGAGGGAAACCAGGAGTTCTATTGTGCATTTATAGATCTAGAGAAAGCATATGATGGAATCCCAAGAGAAGTGATGTTTTGATGTTTGAGGAAAAGGAAAGTACCAGAAAAGTTGGTTAGGCTGGTCGAGATGATGTAGAAAAGAACAAGCACAAAAGTAATAACAGCAGTTGAGGAAACAGAAAACTTTGAAGTTAGTGTTGGATTACACAAGGGGGCCAGCATTAAGACCACTTTTGTTTGTGCTGGTCATGGATGTGTTAAGTGAAGAGATCAGAAATGAAGAGCTGTGGGAGTTGTATGCTGATGATCTGGTGATTACTGCTGAAAATGAGGAGAACAAACAGAGAAGGGTTGGAGAGTGGCAGGAGTCTTTAGAGGGGGGTGGCTTAAAGGTGAATGTGAATAAAACAGAGGTTTTGCTGAGCAGGAGAGAGAGAGAGAGAGAGGAGAGAGAGAGAGAGAGATCAATTGTAAAACAGGCAGAAAAGTTTAAATACTTAGGATTATTTTAAGTCAAGAGGGAGGTTGTGAGGCTGAAGTTGACAGTAGGATAAAAGGTGCTTGGGGAAGTGGAGAGAGGTAGCTGGAGTAGTATGTGATATGAAAATGCCAATCAAGCTAAAAGTCAAAATCTATAACAGTAATATGACCAGTGTTAATGTATGGAGCAGAAACATGGGCTCTAAGAAGAGAAGAGGGAGTAACGATGGAGATAACAGAGATGAGAGTGCTGAGGTGGATGATGGGAATATCGCTGCTTGAGAGATTGGAAAATAATGAAACAAAAAGGCCAAGCTTAGTAAAGATTACAGAGGTGATAAGAGTGTCACGATTGAGATGGTATGGGGATGTGTTGGGGATGGATGAGGAGGAGGGAGTGAAGAGGTCTTGGGAAGAACCTGTTAGAGGAGGAAGATCGAGAGGAAGACAGAATTAGATGGCAAGATAAAGTGAAGGAAGATCCATGGAGAGAAGAGGTTTGGTGGTGGTGGAGGATGATACCTTTGATAGAAGGCAGTGAAGAAGGCGCATCAGACAACTGACCCCTTAATGTAGGGATTAAAATATATAAATTCATGTAAAAATTAGTTATTTATGGGCAGTCTCCAAATCTATTGTAAAATTGGAAAGAAACTGCTACAGAATTCATGGATTAACTTCCGAACCAAATATGAAAAGGCCACCTCACCATCTCGCTACATATGTGAGTTTTGCTCACTGAAATAGAAATGCTAAATGCAAAACATTCATGGGTGATTATCTCAAGCTTTTTTTTTATTGTACAGAACAAATTCCTCCCATATTGTGGGTAATTTCACTACCAAATATAAAACTGGAAAGATAGTTTCTAAGACTTTGGTGTGATTGAATACACCCAAAAGTTTTTTTCTCTCAAACCAAGTAAGAAATAGAGCATTTCTTTAATGCTAATGGCATTCCACATAACCCCACAACTTTCTCCCAGATCTTGGCCAGCTGACACTGTTTTATAGTATAATGTAACATACGTCAAGTCTAATGATTTAAACATATTACTGCACCTTTCTCCTTTGTTTTCCTTATCTATTGCACTTGTGTTTAATGTTACTCATCACTATGCTCTTTTGTTGATACAATCAACACAACTTTGTCTAAGCTATGTTCTGTGTCTATACAGCCAGTCCTCAGTTATTGGCGGACTGTTATCGGCGATCTGATTTTATGGCGCAATAGGCAATTTATGGTGCCACAACAGGACAAGTTCCAGTTATCGGAGCCATAAGGCACCTTATGGCGTGCCATAAGCATGATTAAGGCGCCATTAATCACAGTTTCGGTTAATGGCGGTTTTCACATATTGGCACACCCCGGGGAACGGAACCCCTACTGATAACCGCGGACTGCCTATACCTTTTTCACTCTACTAGCAAACTTGCAAAAGATAATGTCTTTAGCGTGAAACAATACCTACAAAAGCTTTTTGTTATATTTTCTTGAACCTATTTGAAAGGTTCCTAAATTAAAATAAAGACATCCAAACATACCATTCTATACTTCTATTAAAGAAATGAACATAACCAAGAACAAAATTGACAGCTGATCAAAATCTAAAAGGCTAAAACTTATAAGTACTAGTGTTAGAATTATTTAACAAGTGCAAAAGAAAAATAAAGATTCCTAATCTAAAGATACTATTACTTTAAAAAGTAAAGAACTAATATTAGAGGAAGACAAGCAAATCAATAGTAAACTAAACATTTCCAGCTTCATTAAAAGCAACACACACACCGACTGACAGATTCTTTGTACTATATATAAAACACACAGTAAAACCCTTAGTTATGTGAAGGTTACATTACACAGAAGGCCAGCATACAGTTAACAGGTTAAGGGAAATTAGACCTACTACCTATCTCATCCTGTAAACTGTAGAACAAGTAACAAATGGTCTCATGCATGTAAATAATGGACATCTGTAGTCTTTAGCTACAACATAATTACATATGCATGAGAATATTTCTTAGCTCTACTATATTATTGCAAACTAATTATACAATACAGCAACTATCAAAAAGACGCTTTGATAACCAAATGGTTCAGCCATGTACTGTACTTTCTACATACTAACAGCAACTTGAATAGAGTATGAGTAAGCAAGTATGACTTCGAAATATCCTAAATATGCCAGGTGTTCTTCCTGTATATCTTCTACAAACAATGTAAAAATAGCAGTATAGAGCCTGTCAATGTGTAGAGAAACACATGTGGACAACCTAAGTTTCTCCATATTAGTAAAGCTCTTCTAAAGTAATACCTAACATGATGGGTTCAAAGAGTACAGACTGAATTTATTTCTAGTTTTCTTGATTTATCTAATAATAAACAAGAATTAAAATTTTTTTTTTATAAATCACTTTCCCACAAACCAATAACCATAAATAGCTTTATTCCATGCAAATGACTACAGTCACAAAAACTTGAAAGAGAAAAGACCTTATTGGACTCAAAACTACAGGCCAACATCCCAGGAGGTATCACTCATTTCTTTTATGCCAACCTAAATAGAGAAGTGTGGGGAAGGGAGGGCTATGGGAAAAAAGGTTTTACTGGAAAAATATTTATTCATGAACAAACAGCCTGAACTGCAGTTTACAAGAAGGATATGGAACTCTCCAAACACAAAAGGCACGAAGACTAGATAATACAAGATAACATAGCTCAGTATGTCAGAAACAAGAACTGAGGGCCAAGATGACTAAATGCAAAAAGCACGAAGACTAGATAATCCAAGATAACATAGCTCCTTAGTATGTCAGAAACAAGAACTGAGGGCCATTAAGACTCCAAATACAAAAGGTATGAATACTAGATAATGCAAGATAACATAATAACTTCTTAGTATGTCAGAAACAAGAACTGAGGGTCACGAAGACTAAATGCAAAAGGCATGAAGACTAAATAATCCAAGATAACATAGCTCCTAGTATGCCAGAAACAAGAACTGAGGGCCATGATGATGATGATGAGGATGACTGGCCCATATCCCCCTCAAATGGCAAACAATCTGCTGTTGGGCTCAACATTCAACGACTTGAGGGTAATCTCTCAAAAAAGGGTAATATCTTAAAATAAAACCATAGCTCCGCTGGATGAGACAACCTCATTTCTCATCAGAGATACAGTCTGTATTTGAGGAAACATAGGGCAAGGTATGATTTGCAAAAGAATCACTGACAAACCACATCTTCATATAAATTAAGTTTAGGCTATGAACCCTGTAGCAAATTACAGTCCAATAGAAGACCAATGGTTGGAATTAGACTTCACAGTTTATAAGGTCATGAAGTTCATTAACACAATTAAAGTGTGGTAAAAGCTAGCAACAATGTACAACTGTCTTGATTGGGAAACTCCAATTAACCCATTTAACATTGCAAACAGCTCATCTCAGTTGCCTGAGAAACACACTGATCAAGCTCAAAAAACAATCTTAAACAAGTTTTAGGAACATCACTTAGCACCACTTATGAGCTAAATTACAGATAAAATGCAACTTTTTCGTACTGGAAACAGTTTGACAGGACATTCACCTTTTGCTTCCCCACTATGCTTCAGACGTTTATCAATAAACAGATTTCCCTTTGTTTTGATCCCATTCACCACCTATAGTGAGCATTCCAAAGCAAAGAAAAAGCATTTGCCTATCTACAAAAGAAAAAGCATTTGCCTGAAGAGATATCAGTACACAGAGAGATGAAGAGTATTAACTCAGAAGCCTTTAACAGAGTGAGGGTGATTTACCAGAGTCTGAAGAAAACCATCATTTAGATTTGAGCATTGCATTGCCAAGTGACTGGGAAGCAACCAATAAGGAGAGGGTTCTATTTTTTATTCACCTAAAGGAAAATCCTGTGATTTTTTTTTTTTTTAGTTTTTTGATTAAGTCATGGTGCACACTGTAACAGAAATTCACAGATTTGCCAACCAGTTTGCCTAAAATATTACATACACTTAAAATAGCACAATACAAATGTAAATGAAATGAAACTACTGGCTCTAAGTTTCAGGGAATGGCAAAATAACTTTTTCCATAAATAAATTCTTTCATCTTTTCTAATTGTACATTACCTAAACTAGTTTACAGTCGACCCAGATTACCTGCAGTTCCAGACTCGCGGATTTTTATATGAACATTTATAGAGTGGAACCTCAGTTTTCATACATAATCCACTCCAGAACGTCTCACGAAGTCCAAAATGTATGAAATCAGTAAATCCCATTACATAAAGTGTTTAAGACACCCCAAAATATTAAATACTTTTTATGGAGAAACAGTTTTACAAAAAAAAAACTATGAGAAATAATGTCGAAAATTGTATTTTTCCTAACTATACAAACCTGAGGTCCTTAACAATAGGAATATACTTTCGGCGTAGCTGGAATTACGGCCATTGAATCTTGACAAGGTGGTTAGGCAGTAACTACCGTGGGGCAGGCTAGCCTGCCCGGATGTAAACACTCCACTTTGCCTTTCAGCCCAGGTTCAGATTGAGGGGTGGCATGAGGTGGGCATATTTGTTAAAGGACCTCAGGTTTATAGAGTTAGGAAAAATACAATTTTCGACAAATTGTTATTTGTTCCTATACGTAATACAAACCTTTCGGTCCTTTAACAATAGGAAGACTCACTGATTGGTGGGAGGAATCTGAGTGAGCCTCTAGAACTGACTGGAGTTCTGCGTACCTAGGCTACACCTCCTGGTCTTAAGAGTGAGGAGGAGTGCCCTGCTGCCTCTGACAACTTGATCAGAGTATAGGAGCTGCATGATCAAGAGTCTGACTTCTGGGCCTTTTCGAAATGAGTGAAGGATCGTGACTCATCTGAAAAAGGGCTTCCTCGCCTCAGCCTGCGGCTGGTCTGGAACCATCGCTTCAACCCTGGGTACCGGCGACTCGCCACAAGAGCGATCACTGGCCTGGTGGGAGTCACCTGGGCGATTCCCACCAGTCTTCCACTCCGTGCCTGGATCCTGGTGCCGAGCGAACTCGGTTGTCTGGGTCTTGGCTGCACGGTCACCTGCACACTCGGTACCTCTCGCGAACGAGAGGCCGAGACGGTACCTGGCGTCGAGGCAGAACATCTGGCGCCAGGAGAGGAGGTACCGGTGTTAGCCGGTACCCCTCCGGTCCCCGTCATCATCTTCCTTGCGGAAGGAGAAACGGGCCCCGTTCCCGAAGGAACAAGAGGACCAGCGGAAGCCCCAACTGTCCCACCGGAGTGGGACAGACCCTTAGAGGTCTCTGAGCGAGACTTCTTGGAAGGGGGAGGAGGCTACCTTCTTCTTCTTCGGCTGGGGGCCTCAGAAGTCGAAGGGGAAGAGGAGGCAGAAGATGACGGCAACACCTTCCTCCTCTTCCTAGACTTCCTCTCCGCCAGTTCCTCAGGACAACCGACAGGTCCTCCATTCAGGACAGGGTTGGGGCAGTTGCCGAAGCAACACAGCCCTACTGCACCTGTCTGGAGGGACCTGTGGGAGTAGCAGTGGAGAGAACGCTTCCTCGAGGAGGGTTACGAACTCCTACCTGGCAGGTGAAGCATCTGCCACCCCCGAGACTGGTCAGTCACGCGAACGCGACCGTTGTCTGGGTGGGGCTGTCTCTGAAAGAAAAGGTTTAATTAAAAGAGGGCTGGATGGCCCGCCTCCACTGGCCTCTGCGTGCACAGACTCAGGAACGTCACGTCAACCCTGGGCACCGAACGATCGCTGTGAGAGTGATCGCCAGTCTGGCGAGAGTCATCCGAGCGACTCCTACCATCTTCCGCTCCATGTCTGGGTCCTGACACGGGGAGCGAACTCCGAAGTCTGGACCTGGCTGCATGGTCACCCATAGGTGACCGTACACTCGGTAACGCTCGCAAGCGGGTGGCCGAGACGGTTCCCGGTCCAGAGGTGGAACCTTCGGAACCGTAAGAGGAGATACCAGCGGTGGCCAGTACCTCATGGTCCCCGTCTGCTTCCTCCCCGAGGAAGGAGAGACGGGTCCCGTTCCCGAAGAAACGGGAGGACCAGCGGACGACCCACCTGTCTCTCCGGAGCGAGAAAGACCCTTACAAGTCCCGTGACAAGACTTCTTGGGGGGGAGACCACCTTCTCTTACGGCAAAGCCTAAAAGTTGAAGAGGGGGGGGGGGGGGGGGGGGGGTGGGGGGGGGGGGGGGGGGGGGGGGGGGGGGGGGGGGGGGGGGGGGGGGGGGGAGGCATGAAGATATGAAGATCTCGAAGAGGAGGATGACGACACTTGACGAGCTCTCTTCCTCTTTAGTTTCTCCTTCTGCCAGACTTCTACCATCAGGAGTAGATAACCTCAAAGGGCAGCACGACAGCTTCGTCCAGTGACACAACTCTCGGGTAGTAGTGGTTATGAAAATGATTATCAGCAGGGGATCAGTACACACACTCGAGGACCGGTACGCAATATGCTACGAGTCATAGGTACAATTCCAAGGTTAGGATAACCAACACAAAGAGCATCCAACCAATACTGCTGAAAACACAATCACCACTAGTCTGTAAAATAAGGAAAAAAAATTAAAATAAAGTAATGAGGATACTTCTCACACATCCAAGGGCGCCGCCCTCCGAAGTGAGAGAAGATCCCCCAACATCAGCACCGCACGCCCATCCTTCTACCTTCTTCCGATAGTAAGTGAAAGGAAGGAGAAGAGAAATTACCATAACAAAACACGGACAAACCTTTGAAGTTCCCTTGGTAATTCCCAATCGTAAGCGTAATATCCGGATGAATACATGTCTCATCCTCACGATAAATACATATCTCGTCCTTGTGCAGGTCTGAGCCAGTGTTAAAGGGCGAAAGAATGTAAATATGTTAGCATACCTTAGCCGCCGGCTCTTAACACAAGTAGAGGGGCGGTTACAAAGACTATCACAAAAAGTGGATTTGTATATTAATTGAAAAACCAAGGACAAACCTTTGTTTAGTATTAATATCAAACACTGTATATGCATAATTATTTAAATACAAAAAATAAACCAAAAGGATCCCACCAAGAAAAAAGATTAATGACCAGTCAACCGGAGCTCACAAACACGGCCGAAAGTAAAGTGGAGTGTTTGCATCCGGGCAGTAGCCTGCCCCACGGTAGTTACTGCCTAACCACCTTGTTCAAGATTCAACGGCCGTAATTCCAGCTACGCCGAAAGTATATTCCTATTGTTAAAGGACCGAAAGATTTGTATTACGTATCGGAACAAATACAAATGACTAATGAAATGGATGAATAATCATTTAACATAATTCTCAACTTTATAGAACACTCTTGTTTAGCATATGGAAGACCTGTTTAGTGTAGGGAAGACAGAGAGGAGGGGAGAGGAAGAAGGAGAGGTTACTGTTTAGAAGGGGAATCAGCCCCCAAAAAGACTTCAGGTATCAAGGACCTATCTGGGGTTACTTCTCTTCATTTTTACTGGCACTATGGGGTTACTTCACCCTTTTAGCTTTTTGCAGGAACTAGGACCAGCTTGAGTCACTGGATCCCTGTCAGACAACAAAACTGGCCAGAGACATTTGTTTCTGTTGTCTCTTTAAAATTTGCCTAAAGTGAAATGTTGCAGACATTGATTACATCATCTTTCTTGGGATGATAATACTCTACAAAATTTTTTACATCACTCCACTCGGTAAACATGTCCTTAGTCACTGAAGAAGGCACATGTATGCTCATTTGCTTTTTGAATTTTTAAAACCAGCCTCTGCTGGCCTTGAATTCACTACAGCAGCACTTGTTATAAGCATCTTCTTACTGAGATGGCATGCAATATCATTGCCTTTTCACAAATTATCGCCTCCAACATTTTTTAAGTTATTTTAAATTCTATGGCGTTTCTCACCTTTTCCACAAAAAGGGCTGGACTTGGAACTTTCTTTGGTTCCATGACAGCTTATTTAGCAGTTGTACTTAAAAAAAAATAATAAAAAAATAAAATAAAAACTACAACAACAACAATACACACACAAAGGCAGATGGGTCAGAGAGAATATGAGATGCTTTGTTAGGGTGTTCAGTAAATGGCCTAGTCATGAGGTAGACCTTGGAAGAAGCATTTCTGGGTGAATGAAATCTGAGGATATGTAAGAAACAAGTCAAGATTTAGTTGGAAAAATTCTACAAAATCCTAATCGTATGCAAACCTGGGCATAAGAAATCATTGGTTTGACTGCAAAATATTCATGGAAAATTTGCCTATTCGGAGTATTTTTCACAGAAATATTCACTACATAGAATTACCTGTATTTTCATATTTTCATGACTAAATACACTTTGTGATACAACTAGCAAAATACTAAAGTATAAGCATTTTTAGAGGGGTTTTAGGTATTCGCAGATTTTAGCTATTCACAGGGGTTGTGGTACACATCCCCGCAAATACCAAGGGCCGACTATACACAAAAAACATTCATCCATAATGGACAGATCCCCTCACATGAGTAGCAATAACAGGTTTTGTGTGGTGGACGGATCCACTTGTGGCGACCATCAATATTCTCGCCATTGATTTAAAGGAATTGGGCGGGAAAGAACTTCCGTTACTTCTATAGCCCATAAATTCATTAATGGCAACTTTTAAACAGGCTAAAATCAAGAAGCAGGCAGCTCAAGTATACCAAGGGGTTGCTGTTGGTTTTAGGTCTTATCTTTTATGACAGTATGTCAGTTATAATTGTAATTTTGCAAAGAAAAGTGCAAAGAAATATTAGAAAAGACATGAATAGTCCAGAAAATTTACTGTATATTCAACCTCAGTAAATTTATGTAAATATTTTACAAAAAATATATTCAGAATTTGTTATCGATTTTAGTTACTAACTTATGATATTGTATGAACTGTAACTAAATTTTACAAAATACAAAAAATTTAATACAAAAAAACTTAGTAAAATTTACAATTGTCTTGTAAGAGAGGCAACACAAGGGATTGTAAATAGTAATTTTCAACTTCTCGTAAAAGGTAGGGAAAAGTTTTTTTTTTCCCCTACACCTTGTGCATTTCCATATCTTCCTCCTTCCACTGATGTGTTCTCTTCTTAGATAAATTGGCCGACCTCAAAGTTTACTCAGCCTAGCTTGCTGCATATTGATTTTTTACCAGGCTCTTAAGGGTTAAAGTATTAAAAAAAATAAAAAAAGTGCAAAAATCAGCACAGACCAAATGACTGCTCTATGTGCTAGAAAATGTGAAATGTGATAATACAAGTGTGTCAACGTCTACCATAAGTGATGCTCAACAGGTTAATATGCATTCAACAAGGAATCACAAGCAGCTGTACCAAGTGTGGAGACTTAACTAAAGCTAAAAAAATGAATGGGGCAACATGATGAAACAGGTACGAAATGTTCCCATCATATCCTTAATCCAAAAGAGCCGATCTGTAGCTTTTATAATAGAACTAGTTTCTGGAACAGTTCCCAGGTAAATTGACAAATCTGCCAAAACTGGAATAGAATGCTTTAAGTGGATGAGTACCCTGTGCTACAAAAAGCAACTATGCCCACCTGGCCTCGTCAAGGACAAGCAATGAACCACAGCCACTTGCCCTGGTAGTACTAATGGCAAGTGCTAGAGGATCCGCAAAGGGTGGCGATAGCCGCGGATGCAACTTCTGAAAAATTACTATCTTACAGACTAAGCTGGTTAACCTCTAAACATGAAGACTTAACTGAAAACATGAACAATTAAAATAAAGGTGATTTAAATCCCCCCCCCCCCCAACAAACAAAAAAATCTTCAAAAAACTATGGGATTGCCTGCAACAAGGTTCACAGGGACCAAAACTATTCCTACAGAAGCCAAATGGGTGCAATGAGTACCATTCAAGAATTCCCTGAAGACCAAAACTTCACCAGAACCTGTCTCAGAAACCCCAAGATGGAAAGGGCATCAACATCAAGGCCACTTGATCTGGCTGCAGAGAACAGCAAATTGATAGTCTGCTATTTAATGAACATAGTGAATAGATCCATGAAGGAGTCTACCATTCTTGCCAGAAGACCACTGAGAGAACTTCTCTAGAGTAAGGATTTGATAGGCCCTGCTGGAAGCATTGTCAACATATTGCAATCACCATAATAAACCTTGGCATTATAACAAGTATTTAGTACTGGAACAATGAAAACAAAAGAAATTTAATAATATACCGAGACAAATCACTGGACAATTACTGATAAGATCCCATGACTTTAATAATGAACTTGATGAGGCCCAAGAAAAATCAAAGAACCAGTATTTCCTGGGAGCAAGAAACAAACACCACAAGCAAAAATGTAAGTACTTACCATAACCATAAAGGAGAGTGAAGCTATCACTCAGCAAAAGGCACATATATCACTAAAGAATGGTCACACAAAAATGAAAGGCATACCACACACTATGTTAATCATGCTAATTAAGGGGAAGGAATTCAAGGAACACAGACACACAGATTAATCAAAATGACACCCGGGATGTTGGTGCAAGGTTTGGGGATGTGCAGTCAAGTATTTTGTCTTTTAAGACCTATCAATCTGATGCGATTAAATGACCAATTTTCTTGGAATCAGGCTAAATATGATTAATGAGTTCATAAAAATTATGTTAATTCGTTACATCAGCAAAAATTAAATCTTGGAAGTCTTACTAAAAAATCCCTTTTATACAGTTACACAGAACTCTTAATTTCACAGATAACTTAAAACTTATTTAAACCTCAGAACACCCTCAATATTCTATACACTAAATATAAATAAGGTACCACAATGAACTTAAACACACGTACGTGTGTGTGTGTGTGTGTGTGTGTGTAGAGCAACACCTTGCATAACACATACATTACAACATGGTATATAGCATTGTAAGCTGTACACTAAATATACCTTAATAATGAGAAATTTTACGTAAAATGTACTCTAAATCCTACCTTCAGAAAATGTTATCTTAATCTAGCTTTCAAAAAATAATAAAAAGACAGAGTGAAGTTAAAACATGCTGCTTGATGTATCTCATGAAATGTTAGAGAAAATGGACATGAACTATAATCCTTGCTGGCCGATCAAAACTCACATGCCTCACTAAAAATGAAGGGAAATTAGTTTAACAAGCTGACAAGCACTTATCAACTTTTAAAATAAAGTTCTAAAATATGACTGCAAAAGAATGACCCAGTTTGCTTACAGGTCTGTCATGTTCACTGCACAGTTTCCTATAATATGACAAGTTCTATAGGAAGATGCCACCACCAAAGACTGACTGTATGGTTTACACCTAAAATCATACAAAGCAGCAGCAAACTGACTGGTAACCAATATAATTATGCCCCTACAAGTCCACTAGTATGACAATACCACAATTTTAGGAACAGTATGCAACTACTATTGAGGTATTCAGAACTTATGCTTTCACATTCATGCGACTATTCCAGACTATTAGCCAGTGATGGTGAAATTTCAAAACGCTCTACATCAATGTCTCCCAACACTAAGTTTAATAAAGTTTACAAAATAAGAGAGCTTTTTAGCATGCAGTTTTGATAAGTAACCCTTAAAAAAAAATCCTACTCCATTACTGCAATTGTGCTAAATCACAGAACAAAGCGTGCACATTTTCAAAATACTTTTGAATTAAGTGGTTAGCAAATGCAAATTTGAAAGCAAGCAAGGAATAAAAGAAATCATCCTGCAATAGCAATTCATCACCAATTAAAATGATAAAATTTTCATTCCACCTGTTATATCAATTCAAGTAACTATTACATCTCGAGTTATTAAGTTTGCAAGTTACAAACAGGTGAACTGAAAATCCTTCCAATCAAAACCTTAACAAACACCAAACCACACTGAACAAACACCAACAAAATGAAACTGTAAAGTACGTAAAGGCAATTAGGTAGTAGATACATCTACTGCAATGTGCCATAACATGGATTTGTTTCTTGACTGGCAGACATGGTTAGGTGTTAGAAAAGGTGACAGTTAAGTGTCATGTGGTTCCAAAGTTAAAATATACAACCTCCCAAAATACTTGAAAATAAATTATACCTTAAAATTGTACTAACACAGGTTAAAACTTTAAGATTTCAAGAACCTATAATTACCAGACAACTACACTGAACAAATATCTCAATACTAATAATGTGGTCCTTGTACATCAGAAATGTGGACCTGTCAAGAGCCAAAAAATTACTTCAAGATAAGTAGTCTCATTTCAAATAATTAATTAGTAATACAATTATAAAATGAATAGACTTTACTTTAAAACAGATATAGCACGCTTGCTCTTTTAAGTCTGATTTCTGTGATTCAAGGATTTTGGTGTGGTAGAGAAATGTGTGTAATACAAATGGGGCTAACCTGGGAGGTGGATGTGTGAGGAGAGGGCCAGACGGACCAGACTGGACATGGAGTGGGTGGAAGGCGAAAACACCGGGTGGGCCAGGCTTGGGGGTGGCCCACCTATCAGCTGCCCCAAGCCTGTGCGAACATTACTGACACTAGCAGGCACATTGGGAGCGTGGGGTACCATCCCCCCACTACCACACACCCCTGAGCTAGGAGCCATGGTAGCTGATCCCCCCCTTCGCCTGGCCACCTGGGCAAAGGTCTCCAGCAGACTATGTGTCAATGGCTCAGAGTCTGCACTGGTCAGGTTGGGCACACTAACACTCATTGGCTGTGATGACATGGCAGACCGGCCAGTGCAGTCCCTCTTACCCTCACCGGTAACTACTCCCCCACAACGTTTCCTACTGCTGGAGCTGCTGCTGGCAATGCCGCCGATGCTGCTGCTGCTGCTGCTACTGCCACTGAACATCCCTATATTATGACCCAATTCCCCAAACTTTTCTTCATTCACCATAACAGATGGAGGACACTCCCCGCCTGAATGAACAATTGAATTTGACTTGCTATTTGAATTTTGCTGTAAACCAACATCCATTACAGTTATAGCCTCTGTCACATCACTCATACCCGATTTAATATCACTGGTATTGAGCACAGACTCCAGCGAGGACATAGCGTCTGAGAAATCAGATGTGAGATCGCGATCCTGCAGACTAAGGGACTGCACTAATGAAGCTAATTCCGAACCTTTGTCACGACCACTTCCTTCCACGCTCAGCAGAGCCTCAGCACTCGCAACACTCAAAACATTTTCTGCCACAGTTTCGGCAGCCTGCAAGAAAATTTCCATCAAAAGAATGAAAAAGGGTCCATTTTTTTCAATATCATGACTGCTGAATAAATTATCTTTAATAGCATTATACACTCATCACAATATGTATAAGGCAATTACCTTGGCAGTGAGGTTATCATCAGAAGCTGCCTGTTCAGATGCAGCCACAGAATGCTTATGAATATCTGTGGTGGCCTGAGGTAGTGATGGAGTTGAGCTACATTTGCGACTTGTCAACACACTAGTTCCCTGATTAACATCAGTACTCACCACCTACAATGTATAATTAGAAAATCAGACATTTCATTTAAGAATAAAAATCTGCAGGATTGATAACGTATTATACTCTATGAAAAATGGGTAATATTCAAACCCTGCATTACGCTCAAATTTGGTCCATTTCAGTGTTAAAATAAATTACTGTATACAATCACTAAATTCCGACAATTCTAATGGCAGTAAATTCATATACGTACATAAAAGTAGGAAAGACTTCCAGAGAAATACTAATGTCAAAACGTCATGCATTCAGCCAAAGGTTTCATCATGAAGTTTACTTATCGCATGGGCAAGAAACACTTTCCAAAACACACACAGCATGCTCTAATTAATCCCTAACCCACTGATCCTGCCCTGATAAATTAATTATATAAGCATACAGTCAATTATTACTTTTTGCAATGCCCTCTAATTTTAATGGCAACAATTGAACATTTTTAAACCAAGTAAACATATTTATCTCTGACCCTAATCTCTGCAGTGTTTACCATAGCATGCCAATTCTTCAAATAGATAGATAGATAGAGATAGATAGATAGAGATAGATAGATAGAGATATATATATATATATATATATATATATATATATATACATATATATATATATATATATTATATATATAATTATATATATATATATATATATATATATATATATCTTGCTTGTTCTTGCTAAACTTATATCATGCCTTCATAGAGCTTCTATAAGTCTTCAAATTTCCTCACTAAGAAGCAAATGATAAAAGTACATCTCTGACAACCAAAGGTTATGGAGCTAGTATACTTCTCATTACAAAGCAATGTTATATTCCAGGATTTCTACATTATCATTTAACAATTTAGCTACATGTAATACCCTTTACACATTTAAACAGAGTAAACCCTCAAGAACTGTTGCATTATTTTTTACATTCTCTAATAGCCTTTAACATTGTTGAGTTGATGAAAAACCGATTTTAAAAATCTAATTAACGGCTGGAACTATCCTGAAGCATAATATGTTAAAATTACCATACTCCAGCCTACCCAATATTGGTACTACAGTATCTGAAGCAGCAGTGATGTAGGGACCAAACTCAATACAATACCTTGGTTGACTTAATAGTAGTAGTTATTGTTGCAGTACATGCAGAAGAGGCAGTGGTTGCTGTATTGCTGGATGTGCCACTGATAGTGCTGGAAACAACAGGCACCTGAGGGGACTCTGGATCATATCCTGGAGCTAGCTTAAGATCATATTTTCCTTCAGCACCCATTCTGTAACTATTGGAAGCTCCATGATCCCATGTTACATCAATCCATCCTGTAAATAGTTGAATGAAAAAGTGACAAATCTTAGGAGGAAACATTTATCTATTCACATTCGTTCAAACAAACCTTAAAGTTTAAAAAAATAATAATAATTCTAGGCTACAGAAAACTTGAGAAAACTACAGATATTACATTATATCAACAGTAAAGTATCCCACAATTCAAAATCATCACTGCATATGGTACAAACACCCACCATTGTGAAGCTCTCCTGTAATGGTTCCCTCACTAGGTGGATTTCCATCTTGGTCTCGCCACTTCCAGTCAAGGCCACGGACAACTCGAGCACCAACCACCATATGCTTTACCATCTGCCAAGACAGGCAGTTCATGAGAATACATTATAAAAGAACACTGATACATTTGCCTCAAATAATTCTACAAATTTTCAACATCCTCATCGATTAATGCACATCTATTGCCAAAATATCCACTGTGTCCAGTAAGACAAAGGGAGGAAAATTACCCACCTGTGATTTCACAAGTCTTCGTTGTCTACGTAGATTTGCCTCCGCTTCTTTGGCTGCTCGACCTAGATCTTCACATACACCTGTAACTGTTCCATAAAGTTCCAAGCCAGACAAAGAAAGGTAATGAGTTTGTCCCGATGCATTTTTACCAGTTTGCTGGATTCGTACATGTCTCCATCCAGTCTGCAAAAGCATATTTAATAAAGTGGTTTACTATATAATTTGGGATAACGTCCATTCTTAAAAAAAATTAGATAACTTCTTATGTCGACTTATCATAATGAAATTAATGCCTTATGTTACATAAAGGAAATGTTTTCAACAAAGAAAAATCACAAAACTTAATACTTGGCTGTAAACAAACGTTACCTTTTCCTCCTGTGGAGGTTGTATGTGCCAAGTGTGTGTACTTCCAGGTTCATTGAGCGAACAATCATCAATGTGAGTATACAGTGTTGTCCAAGTCATTCCATCTTTAGACACCTGTAAAACCATTCAAAGTTTGTCACAACAATACAGGAAAACTGCCCTTGGTATATAAATGGGTCTTTACACTAAATTTCTGAAGTATGAAAAAACTTTAATAAATACAATAGGCATTTCCCGGTTATCAGTGCTTCAGTTTTACGGGGAGTCTAGTGCTGAAAATATCGACTATGTGCCAATTCCTGCTTTAGCATCACTAATTGGGTACAGGAGCCAATAGATACCTAACAGAAGCGCCGATATCTGGTTTTCAGTGCTGACATCCAATTATCAGAGCAGACTGGATTTTTTTTTTTTTTATCGGACATTTTCGCTTAACGTCATGCTACCGGAACAGAAGCCAGGCCAATAACCAGGGACTGCCTGTACATATTTGCTTCATGTCCATTGGTCTAAAAGACAACCAAATGAACAGATGTTATTCTACAAAAAGGATTATACAATGGAATCTAAATGGGTCATTTTGAGGCCATCAAAACATAAAGAAACACTTACCTGGAACATCCAATTACGAAGAGCTGATCTTCCATAACCCCTAGCATGTCTGAGAGTATATGCTGATGGTATGAACCAAATTCCGAGATCTATAGCAAACCAAGCTCTTTTATCATCATTTGTATGACAATTCAGAGCAGACACATCTCTACTCAAGATGTCCTCCAACCGTCCATAAGGAAGATTGCGTCCTTCACTTGATGTTACCACAACAAGACCAACTGAAGCTGGATTAACCCACTCATATGCAGTCCTAGTATAAAAAACCAGTACATTTAAGTATTTCATTCAAGGCTAAGACTTTTCTATTTACTATGAAAAAAGGAGGTACATTTTTCCAAAGCCAAATCCACCCTTTTAGTCTCATGTGTAAAAGTTTTATTAAAGATACAAATTATGTGATGAACATAGTTGTAGACATATGAAGTTGAGTAGACAGAAAATTAAGAAAATTAAATAAAAATATTACATTTATAATAGGAATTACAACAGAAAGTAAATTATAATGAAAACACAGAGCTATAAAAAAAACCAAGAGTGCATACAGATCTTCACAAAGGACCAATCATATTCATTATTTTTATTAACTAAAAACAGATAAAAAGAATAAAACAAGCAACTGCTACATTAACCTGCAATGTTTAGGGCTTAAGTAGGAAGTGACACCCTATAGCCATAATCGGTAACAAAATACTAGTGACATCTATTCATTAAAATCACCCAAGTAAACAACAATAAATCTTTTTGTACATATAAGTAATATGATGTCAAAATATGACTTTTGAATAAATTACCAAATATGACGGAATATATGGTGACACCCATTTTGCATGAAAAATTTTAGGTTTAGAGGCATGTTCGCCATATAAGACAACCCATTATTTATTAAAATCAGTTTATGGAAGTTAGTTGGTGCATAAATAATGAAAATAATGATTATTGGAATTATTCTACTAAAAATGTGTAAAATCAGTATCATCAAGATTATACAAAGTTTGGCAAGGCTAACCATTCCTAAAAAATGCTTTTATATTCCCTTAGGAAAAATATGTAGAAAACATGACAACAAATGGTCAACGCTTGTGACATCACTGTCGGCAGAGTAATACCCACTGCAAGTAGATACCGATGAATGAATTCCTTTAAAATTGGAACGAATCATGATATTAAGGATAAATGTGGATTTGCCGAGTCATTTTCTTTAACAAATTTGTCCTCATTCTTCAAGTAATGGAGACCTCAAGAATAACAGTAAATTGAAGCTGCTGGTTACAGCCGAGGCTGAATAAAATGAATAACCGAGCTGGTGAAAGTTATGTCCGGGACTGGTGAAATCACACTTAATGCTTATACAATCAAGTACTGTGCACATTTTAAACCCAACTTTGTTAACTTACGAGAAATAGTATCTCCGAATAACATCTCTTCTAGTGGCTAATGGCAATGATGATAGCAATAGTAATTAATCAGCTGAGATTTTGTGAATGTAAACAATACAGTGGTCCCCCGTATTCGCGGGGGATGCGTACCAGACCCCCCCCACGAATAGTTAGAATCCGCGAATGTTTGGAACCCTTAAAAAACGCTAAAAACAGCCTATTTTGTTAGTTAAAACTTAAGAAAAACCACTAAAAATTTTCATACTTGGTTTTTTAATAGTTTTATCACAAAAAGTGCATTTTATGATGAAATTGATAACAAAAACCAGGAATTTGTGGATATTTCTCATAGAAAAATACCGCGAATTTTCCGTGAATAATGCAGGGAAACGTTCCCGAGAGAAATCCGCGAATGTGAGAGTCCACAAATCCGGAGAAAGTGAATACGGGGGGTCCACTGTAGTCTAATACAAATGGCATACAACAAAGTTTGCATTCTGTAATGTGTTTAACTCTTGCAAATGATAATTTTCTTCAGAATATTTTTAGTTTATTTTGCTTTTTGATATTTAGAACTACGGATAGAGATTGTACACCTATAACAATGCGCGAGCTTGCTCATCCTAACGTTTAATTATGTTATTTATCCGCGGTAATTACAATAGTTTGTTTACAGTATCAATAATTGTGTGTGTGTCACTTGAATTACCTGTGGTTTTGACCATTATTACAGATGTTTTGTTTAGTGTCAATAATTGTGACAGTAGTCAACCATTAACATAACTATAGGCATTTCAGGGATTAGCCTATCATTGAAAATCTCTGTAGGATTTATGGTTAATTTTTTATACTCGGCGTATAAGACAACCCCTCATTTTAGGGGAGATTTTTTAACGTTAAAATGTTGTCTTATACGTACACTGGCTTATACGGTACATTTAGATAAACGTAGAAGCTTACAAGATTGTTTCAGGTTTTTTAAGCAATTGAGTGGGTAAAGCAATAAAAAAAAAACACACTTGCATTTGAATACGTATTATATCCCTACCTTCTAAACATAAGCCTACAGAACTATGAGCCTGTCATTCAAAAATCATAAAAAGCAGAGTAACCTGCTTCCTCCTCCATTTTTATTATTGACCTTTACACTGATGTAAAAAAATAAGCCTGCTTTAAAAAAAAACACCCTTAATATCAGAGATCAAGAATTCTTGAATAAATAACACTTTTTAAAGTACATCCATAATTAACCCTTACTGGACAGACATGCTCAAATGAGTAGAACCCTTACTGGATGGACATGCTCATATGAGTAGCAATAACAGGTTTTGGGTGGTGGACAGAGTCGCTCATGGTGAGTAACAACATTACATGCCATTGATTTGAAGGAATCAGGCAGGAAAGAGGTGCCATTACTTCTATAGCCCATAAATTCACTAATGGCAACTTTTTAACTAGCTAAATTCAATTTAGCAGCTCATGATGGAGTTAGTTGGGATCTTGACTTCAAGGGGGGATGCAGTGGCTCTCTGTCGCAAATAATGTCTTTTTATAATTTCCTCATAAATATACCAAGGGTTGTTTTTGCTTTTAGTTCTTATCATTATGATAGTATGTCAGTTATAAATGTAATTTTGCAACGAAAAGTGCAAAGAAATATCAGAAAAAACCATGTATAAATACAAAAAAGTTATTGCATCTTTGTTCTTGGTAAATTTACGTACATATTTTGCAACAAATATGCTCAGAATTTGTTAATTAAATTTGTTATCTGTTTTGATTGCGTGAGCTATAATTATAATTTTACAAAATAAAATATCACAAATTCTTGGTAATTTGTATTTTTCCTAGCGATACTTACCTCGAACCATTTCATAGGAGATTCCCGGATGTCGATCCGGGTCCGACAAGAAAATTCTGGTTATATGCCGCACCCAGGTCAGGCCTATGCCCCAGGGGTCGGAGACCAAGCCATCCTAATGACCTATAGTCAGTCCTTCTTACTCCACTCCGAGGTGTCTCCCCTAAGCTTCAGCGGGGCTGGAAGGGCGGGAGTCTAATTCCATGGTTCGAGGTAAGTATCGCTAGGAAAAATACAAATTACCAAGAATTTGTGATTTGTTCCGATGCGAGATACTTACCTCGAACCATTTCATAGGAGACTTACCCCTTAGGAGGAGGGCGACAAGGTTAGGGGCAGGGAACGGCCCCCAAAGGGATAGGTCAGAGGAGGGGCGACTGCTCCCCTTAGAACTCAACCCAGCCCGTTATCGTGGGTGGTTGGTTAGGAGGGGTGCAAGGCAAGCCTGGTGCGGGTATAACCAAACCTTGACATGTAAAACTGTGGTTTGTACTGAGAACCATACGCACTCCTGCGTATCTTACCCGAGTATCCTGGATTCCTCGCTCCAACCAAAGGAACCAGGCGGGATAACAAGGATAAGGATTAGGGGGATTTGAGGAAAACCACACACACTCACATACACTCAATACACACCGGCCCGTCCACTCCAAGAAGATTGGAGAGGGGACCTAGACCTGTTGCTGGCCTGCCACCACGGGGCCAATCTCAAAGGCATCGAGCGACCTTCTCGTGCAGTCTTTCAGATAGTGGGCTGTGAATGTCGACTGCCTATTCCAGACTCCTGCCCTCAGGACCTGGTCCACTGCCATGTTCTTTTGAGAATGAGAGGGACAACCCAATTCCCCTGATGTCATGGGGCTTGGCTCCCTCTGGAGGGGAAAGGCCCCCCTTCTCGTAGGCTCTCCGGATGGTTTCTCTCAGCCAAAAGGAGATGGTGTTTTTCGAGGCTGCCTTCTTCACCCTTCCCGTGGTGACGAAGAGATTCTTTACCTCCGGCCTGAACCGGGCTGTTCTTTCCATGTACTTCCGAACTGCCCTCACCGGACAAAGGAGGAGATCCTTAGGCTGGTCCGATTTCGGGAGGGCAGGGATGGAAAACTCCACGAACCTGAGATCCGAGCTCGAGGGGTTCTGATTCTTAGCCACGAAGGAGGGGACAAACCTGAATGAGAGTTCCTTCCATCCCCTCGTGTGGGTCACTACATACGAGAGGCCGTGGAGCTCCCCCACCCTCTTCGTGGAGGCCAGGGCTAGCAGAAACACTGTCTTGAGGGTCAGCCCTATCCAGGATGTCCTTGAGCGGCTCGAACGGGGGCTTCCTCAGGGAATCTAAAACTATTGCAACATCCCAGCGGGACCAAGCCAGCGCTGGGAGGGCACTTCTGCTCAAAGCTCCTTATGAGCAAGGACAGAGGCTTCGAGTTCCCCAGATCCAGCCCTTTCAGGGAGAAGACCTGGCTCAATGCGGACCTGGCACCTTTGACTGCTGGAATTGACAGGCCCTTGTCCAACCTCAGGTAGGTCAAGAATTCTGCGATGTCTGGGATCTTCGCTCGGAGAGGTTCCAGGTTACGCTTTCTACACCAAGCCCCAAAAACCTTCCACTTTGCCTGGTAGATGTTAGCGGAGGATTCCCTCAAGTAACTGGACATGTGAGAAGCCACCCTCCCAGAAAACCCTCTCCTATTTAACAGCCGCTCGATAGTCTCCAGCCGTGAAGGGAGAGGGCTGGAATGTTCCTGTGGAACCTCTCGAAGTGGGGCTGTCTTAACAGGTCTGGCCTGGGGGGCAGCTCCCAAGGAGGAAGAGAGGCCAACTCTAGAAGGTCCGGGAACCACTCCCTGTCCGGCCACCAAGGCGCCACCAACGTCAGGGCCGCCCCTTTCGCCTTTCTTAGATGGTTGAGGACCTGCCTGAGGACTGCAAAGGGAGGGAAAGCGTACATGTCCAGGCCGTCCCACGGGTGCTGGAACGCATCCTCCCAAAACGCGGCTGGGTCCGGCACCGGGGAGCAGTACACCGGCAGTTTGGTGTTTAGCCTCGTAGCAAACAGGTCCAGGATGGGGAGCCCCACTTCCCTATTAGTTCCCTCGCTACTTCGGGGTGTAGG
The DNA here is from genome assembly GCF_015104395.2 of Macrobrachium nipponense. NCBI lineage: Eukaryota > Metazoa > Arthropoda > Malacostraca > Decapoda > Palaemonidae > Macrobrachium > Macrobrachium nipponense. Next base: position 56,983,776 of record NC_087201.1, on the reverse strand, counting down.
GACCCATTCGGATCCCACCACCTGACCCCATCTGCTGAGGCCGTCGGCGACTACGTTTTTCTTGCCGGGAATGAATCTTGCCGTCAAGGAGGTCCCAAGGGCTTCGGTTTGGCTCAAGATCTCCTCCGTCAATCCGCAGAGATCCCTTGATCTCAGGCCTCCTTGCTTCTTGACGTAGGCGACCACTGTGGCATTGTCGCACATCAGACACACCGAGTGTCCTCCCACTACTTCCTTGAATGCTTCCAGGGCATGCTTTACTGCAAGAGCTCCAGTTTGTTTATGTGGAAGGTGCTCTGCTCTTGCGACCATATCCCCCGCACTGAGAGGGAATTCAGGTGGGCCCCCCAGCCTACCTTCGACGCGTCCGTAAACAGGAGCATCTCCGGGGGCACTGACCCGAGGGGCACACCCCGATGAGAGTTTGCAGGATTCAGCCACCAACCGAGGGCCTTCCTTGCTGCCAGTGAGATGGAAACCGGCTTTTGAGGTGTTTCCTCCTTCTGGGACCACCCTACTTTCAGGTCCCATTGTAGTGGCCTTAATCTCAGCCTTCCCTGGGGGACTAGTTTTTCCAGGGAGACCAGGTGGCCTAAAAGCCTTTGCCACTCCTTTGCCGGTTCTCGGGGGGTGGCTTAGGAAGTTGCAGGCAATTTTTCGGAGGTTTGCCAGCCTGTCCCCAGAGGGAAGCTCGCCCCCACTTCCGTATCCAATTCCATCCCCAGGTACACCATCCTGGTGGAGGGAGCTAGAAGGGACTTCTCCCAGTTCACCATGATTCCCAGGGTTTTGCAGAAGGCCAGGAGGGCGTCTCTCTGTTCTAACAAGCGCTCCTTTGAGGAGGAAAGGAGTAGCCAGTCGTCTAGGTACCTGAGAAGGCGTATACCCCTCTTGTGGGTGGGCCCAAGACGACACCAGGGAGAACACCCTCGTGAACACTTGCGGGGCCGTTGCCAGTCCGAAGCAGAGTGACTTGAACTGGAAGGTCCGGTCCTCCCAACTTATGCGAAGGTATTTCCTGGAGGACGGGTGTACCGGGATCTGGAAGTAGGCGTCTTTGAGATCCAGGGACATCATGAAATCCCCTTGCCTCACGGAAGCCAGCACCGAGCGTGGTGTTTCCATCTTGAAGGGCGTCTTTAGGATGAATGAGTTGAGGACCGAAAGGTCTATGACCGGTCGCCACCCCCCTGACGACTTCTCCACCAGGAAAAAAAAAGAAACGTACTGAAGAACCCAGGGGAGCGATCCACACCTGCTGGAGGGCTCCCTTCTCCAGCAGGCCTGAACTTCTAGCCTTAGTGCCTCCCTGTGCCCAAAAGTCGACTGAAGAGGCCAGATTGGCCGCTCTCCCCCTGTCAAGGGAGGCTTCTGGTCTAGAAAGGGGATTCGGTAACCGTCCCTGAGGACCTGGACTGTCCAGGGCTCGGCTCCGAGATCCTCCCAGTTCTGCCAACAGCTCGAGAGGCAACACCCCCCACCGGTGGCGAAAGACACGGTAGAGGGCCTCGACTCCTACTTCCTCCTAGGGAAGCGGTTGTTACGACCCCTCCTGGAAGAAGTAGGGTGTCTGGGCCTGAAGGGTGCCTGGGAAGGAGGGAGGGTCCTGGGGGAGGGCTGAGTTCCCTGGTCTCTCCAGTTCCGCAGGGGTGATTCCGTGGGGGGAGCCGAGAGGGTCCTATTCTGAGGTTTCGGCCGCTCACTAGGTCTTTTCGGCACCGACTGACGTAGGGGAGGGGCCCTATAAACGATTGGGCCTTGGCTGGCCTTCCTCCCCCGTTCCACAGACTCCTCCACTAGCTTCTCCGGAAAGAGAGCAGCTCCTTCCACTGGGGCGTTTGAAGGGTCCTTAGCTCCCTCTCAGGAATGCTCCTAGGGAGTTTGGCCAGCACAGAATCCCTCCTCCTCAAGATCCAGTTCGCCCAGGACGAGACCAGTTGGGTCGTGAGGAAGCCCAAGGACTTACCCCCCGACAAAATTAGTTCTTTGAATTGGGCAAGAGAGGCCTCGTCCCTCAAGTCGTGGAGGGTGGGAACCTGGCTACCGCCCCGGACCACAGATCTAACCAAGAAGCCACATGAATCGAGGTCCACGCTGTGACTTCCATAGCCATAGCCTCCTGGTGAGAGAAGGAGGACTAGTCCCGACGTGAGCCTCTCTTCCGAGAGTCCGGGCGCTAGGGCTGCCAAGTTACCTTCCCACAGATATTGGGGAGGAGAGGGGCACCTCCCGGGCCATATAGCCTCCTCTGACTCGGCTTAGACGCTGGGAGTAGTCTAGCCGAGGAGTGCCAACGCAAGGAGTTACTGGAGCCTGCAATGAGTTTCTCCACCACCGTCAGGGCCTTCTCCGTATTGGTGGACCTAGGGAGGCTGAGAGAGGGCTTGGGTTCCTCTGGATCCCTGAACAGAAAGTCCACCGCCATGGATCTGTTGTCCTCTACCGTCGGGGCTGGCTCCTCTAGCCGGTTCATGGACCTAATCAGAGAGAGGACCCTCCTGAAAGCAGAACCTTCATCCACTGGACCCAATTCTTCCAGGGCATTCTGGAGTACCTCCTGGATAAGGGTCTCTTCCTCAGCGTCCCGCGACGGAGGAGAGGCCCCAGACCCTAGCTGGAGGGAAGCTGGAGAAGCTCCCCGGAGAGGGGCTCCTAAACCCAGTTGCACACCGGTCTCCTGCAAGGGGGGATGCCCCGAACGCCTGGCCCATCCCGAGGAGGTACTCATACCTGAGTGGTGGAGGGGCTCTGCACCCCCTAAGGAGGTATCAGCTCTAGGCTCCATCCGCGAAGGCGACAATCGTGTGGGAACACGGAAGAAGGGAGCCCGCTCGGTCATGGAGGCCAACCCTATGGCTGACGAGACCGAGGCAGGATCCACCGGGACCGAGGGACGAGTAGGGAGGGAGACGGCTGGGAACCCCCCATGAGACCTTCCTGGGGGCCATTGGGGTGGGGGCCACCCTCGGGGAAGGAGAACGCCTCCGCCCCTGGGGGGAGATGTCCCGACGCCTGTCACTCCCTCTAAGATCCCGGCTAGACGTGATGAGAGCGGGAAGAGCCGCTCGAGGACGAGGAGTAACTACGTCTCCTGCGTCTCCCATGACGGCGCCTCTTCTTGGAGGAGCGTCTCATTCCTACGGGAGGTATCTCTCCCTTGAGTAGTAAACTTGAAGAAACTCCTCTCCCTGACGAATTCCCGACGTTTCTTCGTTTGCTTCTCCTCCGGCGTGGGACTTCACCATTCGCTGGTGGGGGGAACGCGAGGAGCGTTTCGGCACCGCGTAGGGGGACACCTCTATCACCATCGGGACCGCCCCTGAAGGCCGCCCCCAAGGCCATTCCCGGCTCCTCCTGTCCCCTAGACGGGAAGCCCCAGGACGGGAATGCATCGTCCTTCACTGGGGATCTGCCCGGAGTACGAGGGGGAAAGACATCCCCAACGGCAGAAGGGAAAAGGGTTGGAGCCGGGTGGTTGGGTGGATCCGTGACCAGGTAAACCGGTCCGGGTCCCCGGCCGCGAGCGGCGAGCTCCGCTCGAGAGCGGGATGGGCCCCGGAGCGAGGGAGGCTGTAGCGGGATAGCCCGAGAACGAAGCGGGGTAGAGCCGAAGCGGGAAGCTCCGCAGAGGGGAGGGACGGGTCCCCCCCCCTGCACCGATGCCAAGAGAGAGGACCAGGACGGGGAGCCCTGGAGCTGCAACCGCGACCAGCAGTCCCTCAGCACCGCGGAAGCCTCCGGTACCACCTGTTGGGGAAACGACTCATCGGGACCCCCCCTGGGGGGAGACCCGGCAACGGACTCACCTAGGCCCCCTCGCTGGGAGGGGGCAGGAGAAAGAACCTGTAGCAAGGCGGGAGACTTCCTCTCCGACGATACCGAAGGAGAAGGGGCGCCGCCGTCTCTGCTGCTGCTCTCACTCCTCGATCCCCGCGAAATCTTCGCCGAAGAAGATTTAGACTTCTTTTTCTTCTTAGTGGAAGCCAAATCCCACTGATACGATGGCCAAGAAATGCACTCCAAGCACGTGTTGTCTTTAGAGCAAGCACCCCCCCTACACGAATTACACAAAGAATGAGGATCAATCAGAGGGGGCGAGAGAAAAGCTCCACAAGCCCGTCCTTCAGGACCGGGGCAACGACGTTGAGGCTCCGAGGCCGACATCGCACAAAAACACGATACACGCACACAAAGCACACACACGGACAAAGGATAAGGGCCGGACACCGGACGAGCAGGGGCGTATTCACGCTCCTGCGACCAGAGAAGGACTGACTATAGGTCATTAGGATGGCTTGGTCTCCGACCCCTGGGGCATAGGCCTGACCTGGGTGCGGCATATAACCAGAATTTTCTGGTCGGACCCGGATCGACATCCGGGAATCTCCTATGAAATGGTTCGAGGTAAGTATCTCGCATCGGAACAAATGTACATTTACTTATTAGATAAGTCATGTAACTTACTAAATTCACGATTGTCATGTAAAAGACCTCCACAAGGGGTTTAAATAGTCATTTTCTACTTCGCATGGAAGTTAAGGCAAATATTTTAGAATTCTTTTTCTTACTCCTTCAGCATTTGCACATGTTCCTCTTTCCATTGATGTGTTTTTTCTTAAATTAGCTAATCTCACAGTTCCGCCGGCCTGGGATGCTGCATATTGATATATCCCGGCTCCTAAGGGTTCAGGAACATTTACCAGATATGGCCACATATAAATCAAACATGCATAATTCTGTGGATTTACTTTCCCATTTTACTGACTTTAATCGACTCATGTGATTGCGACTTTTCTTTGATGCCCATATTCAATATAAAACTAATACAGGCGGCCCACAGTTAACGGCGCAATCGCTTAGCTTTGTAGAAATACCGTTCAGACCAAAGAGGTTATGCACATATTAAAAATTTTTCATTGTTATTACATAGGTATTAGGGTAAACTATATGCCCCTGATGCTGTTCTATGCCCAATATATAGTTAAATAAGTGCAAATTTAGCTTTGGATGTGTCTATTTATAAATGTTAAGGCTTCTATGCTTAAAATGTGTATGAAAATGTATTACGTATAGGGTATTTTTATTTCTGCACATAAATATGATACAAAGGCAGCTTTTGAAACTGCCCTCCAGGTATCAAAGAGGATGTTTTTTCATGTTCGTTCTTGTGAGCCGCTGTCTGCCGCTCTTCCGAAAATAGTTAAAAAGTGCAAATTTAGCGATCAGCGTGTCGATTTATAAATTTTCATGCTTTTGTTTAAAATGTGTATGAAAATGGTGTAGGGCACTTTTATTTCTGTGCACAAATATGATACAAAGGCAGTTCCTTCTTGTCCACTGCTGCCTGCCGCTCTTCCAAAAATATAGTTGAAAAAGTGCATATTTAGTGATTGATGTGTCAATTTTATAAATGTTCATGCTTTTATGTTTAAAATGTGTATGAAAATGTATTACATATGGGGTATTTTTATTTTTGTACATAAATAAGATACAAATTACGGCAGCTTTTGTAAATGCCATCCGCGTATAACAGAGGATATTTTTTCATGTTCATTCTTGTCCGCCGCTGTTCCGAAAAATGCATTTCAGACTTCACGTGGTTATATTTTATTAATTTGAGAGCTAATTATAACTAATTTTATTAAAGAAACTTCAGCTTTTTGTCATAAGTTTTCATGCTTTTATGTTTAAAATGTGAATAAAAAATGTATTACAGGGCATTTTTATTTTTTATTTTTGTACATAACTATGATACAGTGGCAGTACGCATGTCCATTTGAAGTCTTTGTAACAGCCCTTCACATGATGAAGACAATAGGTTGATCAGTCGCCCCCGAATAATAATACTTTAATTTATATAACTGAATCACATTTTTATAACATTTACAATTGTTGCATAAATTGATTTGAAAATACAAAACTCGCATATACATTCGATTTTGCAGCACTGCAATTTGTTTGTTTTTCCATAGGATAGAAGTACAAAATATAACTGTGCAACTCTGTTGATTTTTTGCTTTGTTACGCGAGCAAAAAATTGGGGTACGACCAAGAGCTCGAGATGCAGCTGCTACGTGGATGGCATAGTGACGAAAATTAACCCTTAAACACCTATTGGACATATTTTATGAGACGAAAATTGTCTGTCGGGAGCTTCATTGACGTAAAATACGTTGACGCTAAAAAGTTATTTTAAATATTTGCAGATAAATAGTTAAAGGCCTACTTGGCGAAAAATTTTGAATCACGCGCCTTGAGGGATGCCTGAAGTTCACGGATCAAGCTGAGTTTTGTTTAAAAGCGTTACCCAGGCGCGCATGCGCAAATTTCTTTCTTCTCGCACTAAAAAGCATCAGCTACACATCTCAGAAATTATTTTGTCACCTTGTCGTATTTTTACACCATTTAATATTAGCCATTACAGAGTTTTATATATGAAAATGTGCACAATTTCATGTAGAATACAACAAAAAACAACCCATGGTTGTAACTTTTATCAGCTTTGAAATATTTTCATATAAATCATGACAAGTGCCAAAATTTCAACCTTCGGTCAACTTTGACTACCAAAATGGTCGAAAAACACAATTGTAAGCTAAAACTCTTACATTCTAGTAATATTCAATCATTTATCTTCATTTTGCAACAAATTGGAAGTCTCTAGCTCAACTATTTCGATTTATGGTGAATTTTTGAAAAAAAAAAAAAAACTTTTCCTAACGTACATGCAGTAACTGCCAAAAAAATAAGAAATTCTATCGTCTGATTGTCGTAATGTTTGCACAGTTTTATATTAGCAGTTACAAAAGTTTTATATATGAAAATGTGCGCAATTTCATGTAGAATACAACAATAAACAACCCATGGTTGTAGCTTTAATCAGTTTTGAAATATTTTCACAATAATAATAAGTGCCAAAATTTCAACTTTCGGTCAACTTTGACTACCAAAATGGTTGAAAAACGCAATTGTAAGCTAAACCTCTTACATTCTAGTAATATTCAATCATTTACCTTCATTTTGCAACTAATTGGAAGTCTCTAGTACAATATTTTGATTTATGGTGAATTTAAAAAAAAAAAAAAAAATTTCCTTACGTCCACACGGTAACTGCCGAAAAAGTCAGAAATTCTTTCGTCAGATTGTCGTAGTGTTTGCAATGTTTTACATTAGCCGTTACATAAAGCTTTATATATGAGAATGTGTGCAATTTCATGTAGAATACAACAATAAATAACTCATGGTTGTAGCTTTTATCGGGTGTGAAATATTTTCATATAAATAACTATAGAAAAAATTCAACCTTCAGTCAACTTGAACTTGACCAAAATGGTAGAAAACTGCAATTGTAAGCTACAACACTTCCAGTCTAGTATTATTCAATCAATTACCTTCATTTTTCAACAAACGAGAAGTCTCTAGCACAATTTTTCAATTTATGGTGAATTTTTTAAACAAAACTTTTTTTTTTATGTCCGCACATTATTGTGATGATATTTTCTGTGTTGCTTTGATCGTTTTACAATTTGTTATATACCAAAATTTGTATACAATTAAATGAATTTTTTTTTTCACGCTGTCATATATTCCAATATTTATATATAATGATATTTTTTTTCATTTCTAATGGTTGCATACTAAACTTCAGGCAATGAAAAACAAAAGGGGGCCAAAAATGAACTCTTAATCTTGAAAACCAAGCATACTGTGATTTTTTTAAAAAACTTTTTTCTGCTTCGGCGCTCACTCCCGAACGCCACCGGCATACAGGAGACACTTACAGAAATACCAGCTCAGCGTTTAAGGGTTAAGATAAGCACAGAAGAAAAAGTAAATATGCACCTGTTCCATAAATTTTTTAAAAGTTATACAATACTTCACTGTATCCAATAATATTGTATGTATTCTCATATTATTGAATTACAAAATACTACGGTAAATCTAAGCCAGTAATCCGTGGAGTGGCCAATGTTTTGGTTTGTAAATCAGCTGATGGCGAATACGAATTTGTTTTGCCATATTTAATGCAACTCTGAGCAAATTTTCTTGCTTTTAGTTAGCATAAACGAATATCTAGATACTTGACTTATATGAGACAAGGTTACGTATTTTTCCTTATACGACCGAGTTCGGATTGGTTCAAAAGGAAGGCCTAACACACTCATGACGTCCTCTGGGGTTTTTAAAGAAGGGTTAATTAATTTATACTCTAGCCTCAGGCTTCCCCCCAGCTTCTCAAGAGCATGTTCGTGCCTCTCTGTGCGTAATTTTATCACATATTGTATATGTAATTTTGTAAGGCTACTAGTAGCCTATCGTATTTATCATTGGAGAGGAGAGTCTCTCTCTCTCTCTCTCTCTCTCTCTCTCTCTCTCTCTCTCTCTCTCTCTCTCTCCCGCCTCCTTCCCCCCTCTTCCTCTCTCCTCCGCTCTCCCTCTTGGTCTCTCTCTCTCTGTCTCTCTCTCTCTCTCTCTCTCTCTCTCTCTCTCTTGATGGAGACATGCATGTGTTATTGTTTAATGCAAACCAGATAGGTACTTGATTTTATGCACGTTGATTTTCAATATCACAGAGAGGTTGGAAGAGTTGGTTCCCTCCCTGGCTTACCCGACCAAGCCTAGGCTAGGTTTTGGAAGGTAGGCCAGGTGCCCCTACACCTATACCCCTTATGCCTTCGTTGTGATTGTGAACAATATTTTTTTTTTAACATATTACGTTGGCGGCATGATTATTGAGAAACAATACGTGATTTCGTTCGCAATTTTCCTTTATATCATCGTAATATGAACTTCATGTTATTTATCTTTTATCGGCATGAAACCAACAGTGAAATGTGTTCTTTCAATCACAGTAGTTTTGATTAAAAGGATTTTATCTCAATTTTATCAATGGTTGTGTTTGATGGCATATGTTTACTGGAGTTTTATCCGTGTTGCCGATGCAAGATAAAAGGGTCAAAAATCTATTTCTGGGGGAAGACCTGTGTTGCCCGGTGAAAAGTTCCTGTAGCTCACTTTTCTAAGTATAAATAGATCCTAAATATACCAGAGAAAAAGCTAGCATGGTATGCTGAAGTTACTACCCTCAGCTCGAACACCCCAAAGGCCTCGGTATAAGCACTAGGGCGAGTGGAAGCCACTACTCACAGGACTTCTGCCAATTAGAGGATTCCTCTTCAAAGTCCCTCCCACGGCAAGAGCCGTTACAAAGGCTACTCCCCTTACCTTCCGCTCGCTCTCGCTACTACTACTGCCCGCCCGCCATCTTCGTTCCTGTAATTAGCATTGTGAGTGCAACACGCGTCTCAGAGCTCCCTTAGTGCTTTATCTAGAAACCAGCGATGTCCTCTGTGGAACTTCCTCCTTCATCAAAGTTGAGTATTCCAATTGGTGTTTTCGTAATTTGTATCGTTATGATGCATTCCATTTGTTGCCTTCAGCCCCTTAAAACGTTTTGGGGGCACTGCTAGTTCATCTGCCATTTTGGGTGCATCATCAGAGCACGTGTTTTGTTATTACTCGTTATTTCCTTTTTATTCTTAATTTCGTTAATTTTATATTCATTACAGTCATCAGTGACGTTTTTTCGTATCGCGTACTTAATTATTTAGCCGACCGAGTTCGGATTGGTTCAAAAGGAAGGCCTAACACACTCATGACGTCCTCTGGGGTTTTTAAAGAAGGGTTGATTAATTCATACTCTAGCCTCAGGCTTTGGAAGGTAGGCCAGGTGCCCCTACCCCTATACCCCTTATGCCTCTCTCCCAGTCTGTGCTACGGTGCTAGCGGGGAGGATATCAAGGATAGAGTGTCTCTCTCTTATCATATTGTTGGACCTATCCTCCCTACCTGTCCATGTCGAAAAATTCGAATTTGGAGGGTTTGGTTGAGGGCCACCATTCACACCATGATGTCTTTGGAGGTTATCTGACCTACCTGACCGGTTCCGTAGTGATTTTGGAAGGTTAGGCTAGATCCATACTGGGTATTCTCCTTTCACCTTATGTTCCTCTTGCAACTCTTCCACGATGCCTCATTATTATATATAATTTATTGTATTGCTTGTAAATTAAGTGGTCTGGTATGTATATCGTCCTGGCCTAGCCTCCTTTAGTATAACCTTTAGTAGTAGGGCATGACCTCCCGTTTGAGTGTGGTCACCGATCGGTCGCTGTACCAATCACGACGGGCCAGTCGGTCCATTACCCCTATAGTAGGCTACACAGCCTTCAATAGGTCTCTATCTCTGATTGGGTTGGTGGCCAGGCGATCACGACCGACCACCCCACATACATACCAACCCCCCACCTCCTCCCCCCCTTCCCTCACTTCCTAGCTCGGCTCTGCCTGACGCTGGCTTATAGCTCGCGGTTCTAGTAGTCTTATCGATGAACGACCGCTCAAGCTTTTTCACTTAAGAGGGGAAGTGAGGGGTTGGAGCGGTGGGGTTACTGGTATTATATGTAATCACCTTATGTCTCGGAGTCTCATTAGCAGCTTGAACAGTTTTCTCAGCTTCAGCTATAACTAGGTTTAAATTTAACAGCATATTTCCCTACTGATCTTTTGATCTATATATAGATATTTGATCTATAGCGAATAAAAGTTATTACATTAAGATATCTCAGAAGAAGAAGAAGAAGAAGAAGAAGAAGAAGAAGAAGAAGAAGAAGAAGAAGAAGAAGAAGAAGAAGAAGAAGAAGAAGAAGAAGAAGAAGAAGAAGAAGAAGAAGAAGAAGAAGAAGAAGAAGAAGAAGAAGAAGAAGAGAAGAAGAAGAAGAAAGAAGAAGAAGAAGAAGAAGAAGAAGAAGAAGAAGAAGAAGAAGAAGAAGAGAAGAAGAAGAAGAAGAAGAAGAAGAAGAAGAAGAAGAAGAAGAAGAAGAAGAAGAAGAAGAAGAAGAAGAAGAAGAAGAAGAAGAAGAAGAAGAAGAAGAAGAAGAAGAAGAAGAAGAAGAAGAAGAAGAAGAAGAAGAAGAAGAAGAAGAAGAAGAAGGAGGAGGAGGAGGTCATTTCTTGTTCGGTTGTTCATGGCCGTACATGTTTAAACAACGAGTACAGTATAGCGTTAAACCCAAACTTTCATCACACTCTTTTGCTGTTTTTGAACTTATGCAACTAGAAGATGGGATAAAGTTGGGCTATTGTAATTTGGTCTCATAAAATCGGATTATTGTAAGACGAATTATCGAAACTTGAACACTATAGCTACCTGTACACTGTATAAAATCTTATTATATCTTTACATACTCTAGACACCCAAAGGATTAAAGCTAGGCTTTTTTCACTTTACAGTACAGTAATACTTTGGGTTACGAACCGATTAGTATACGAATTTTTTAACTTACGAAGTGATGCCCTCATTCTGGAATACGAATTTCACTTGGAATACGAATGAGTGAATTTCCATCATGGGAGGTCGCTTGCTTTGCTTTGTTTACATCGGACATCGGATGAGTGTGGGATCTGCGAACGCATTTTTTTCGGCCAAAACTTAACGCCTGCTTTGTTTACATCGGACATCGGATGAGCGTGGGATCTGCGAACGCATTTTTTCGGCCAAAACTTAACGAGGGTCACGTGACTTCCTCCCACGCATCCCTTGACCCTTTTTAAACCATAACTCTTTCACTATCTCGCTGGCGGTAAGATTGAACGCATCTGTCCGTGATACGCTCTCAAATTTGCTTAGTGATTTGCGCACGTGTTGTGTTTCCGTGATAGTGCTTATACATTACTATTACCCAAATACTAAAGACAATGGCTCCCAAGATGACGAAGGCAAGCAGCAAGAAGGAAAGCATAAGAAAGGAGATGATTACAGTCTAAATGAAGAAGGAAATTATCCAAATGCATGATAAAGGCGAGCGCGTGAAAGACATTGCAGCATTCTTCAAGTGGTCGCAATCAACGATCTGCACTATTTTGAAGAAAAAGAAAGAAATTAAAGCCAGTAAAGCATCAAAAGGTGTCACAGTATTGACGAAACAACGGCCTTATATTCTCGACGATGTAGAAAATTTGCTCATGGTTTGGATAAACGAGAAGCAGCTGGCAGGAGATTCCGTAAGTGAGCGCATCATTTGCGAAAAGGCTCGTAAGAGTGCAACAAATTTGTTTATCGATAATGGGGTGGGTCATTTCTATAAAATTTTAAAGAACAGGCAAAAGCAAGCCTCCATAGAAAAATATTTTTTCAAAATTGTAAAAGACGACAGTGTCGCGTAAGCGTAAAATTAGTGATCGTAGTGAACGGTGCTCTCTAGAGAAAGAACCAGAAAGTCTTCCAGAAGTGTTCACGGAGGGAGATTTCCCCCCCCAAGCCCTAACCCTCTCCTCCTCACCCTTCCCCTCCTCCCGTCTCCGTCAAGCCAGCAGCCACACTCGCCAAAGGTAAAGTTCAGGTTTTACTGTGCATGCATATTAAATCTAGTGTTTATATTTAATTTAATTCTTCAATTTTATAATTTTATGTAATTCCTACACGAATTTTCAACCTTAGTGAACAAAAATAAATGGAAAAATATGAATTGAAATGGTCATTCATGGTCGGGTGGAACGCATTATTTGCTTTTTATAACATTCTTATGGGAAAATCCATTTAGGTTACGAATTTTTTAGGTTACGAAGCAGGTTCTGGAACGGATTAAATTCGTAACCCAAGGTATTACTGTATTTATAATACTATAATGTACTGTACAGTACTACTACATAGTAAATTCTGTAGTACTATACTGCATAAATATAATTTTGCTTATTGCGACATTGCGGGATTACAGCCGTTTGACTGGTCAATGGCGTTGTTAATTGGGCTAGTATTCCGAAAGAAGGTGTGCGACGGCCATAGACTTTAAAACCACTTAGCGCTGAAAATCGCTTAGCGTCAGCGGCCAGGAATGGAAACCCTGTCGCTAACGGAGGGCCGCCTGTATTTAATATATTGCAATTTTTAGTGTGACTAAGCAGTTAATGAAAAAATATCTTGACATTTATCCTATCTCTGACTTTGAATACTGTGTGATAGCAAGTAATCTACAGTTAATAAAATCCACCTTTTATTATGTATAGGGCCTAAAATGCTCTTAGCACAGAAAAACTAAATCGCATAGAGCATATAATTCAAGGTTAAGAATGGCCCATACCTATGATGCTGGGGAAACCTTAACTCCAATGGAGGCACTCTAACAATACTGTGCCAGTTATACCCAGGGTTTTTTTTTGTTTTGTTTTTCAAGCTTAGGAAGGGTGGGCTGGAGTCAAGAAGGGCATCCAACTGCAAAGCATATGCCAAACCATTTGATGAAAAGTGCCTTTACACAAGAGCTACAAACACTTGGAAATAGCTTGTCAAAAAATAGCAGACCTGACTAGGGATTAAGCAAGAATGATGAGGGATTCATGGGACACTCATCGAGGGTCATGGATACTTTGGGTATCCAAAACTAAGCATTGGCTGGTTGGTGCCTCTTGTCATACATCTTTTTTATCAAAATCCACGTCTTAGGAGTGGACGTAGATAAAGATAGGTTTCTTTTCAGATTTTCGACAAAAACAATGGGCATTCTGTCTTTGCATTCTGTCTTTGGGCTCAGAGGCCCTAATAGAACCGCAGAAGAAATCAAGTGTGCAAATGACAGTGGCTTAAGACCACCAATCTGCACCATCATTATAAAGGGGTGCTAATGAAGGCTTTTTCACTATGGTCAGGGTCTTGCTCACATAACCTATTCATACTATATGAGCCCATACTAATCTATACTAACTAGTACAGTATTTTAGATACAACAAAATGACAAAACTAGGTAAGAAGGAAAAAAAATCTTAGTAGACACTCACTTGGCATTGGTTCCAATCCAATATAAGATACCATTCTCATCGAATTCCCGACTATTTTTAAAGACTAGTTTTTGACCTTCCTTCAACTTCTTCACAAAGGCAAAAGATGCACGATCAAAATCGTACCACTGCTTGGCAACCATCTTCAGGAGATAACGTTCTAATTGTTCTACAGTTGCCAAAGGCTCCATCTGTGAAATTAAATTGTATCACTGACAAGACTTAAAAGAAAAAATTCTTAAAGAGTAAGAGAACAGAACAGAATAGTATAACTGAAATTTTGTTGTCACTTAAAATGATAGCTTTTTACAGTTGAAGAAAATATGAACATTAGATAAACCTAAAGAACAATGTTACAATTACCAAACTTCACATTCCATCACATGTGTTCCTAACAAATGCAAGTAGGGTGGAAGATAAGCAGACAAAAAATTACTAAGCATGCAGTCCTGTACTTTGGGCGAAATAATATTTTCGTAGTCATTGTTTTCACCATTCTTTCCACCATTCTTTCCTCAATTTTTAACTGCTATACATTATCATTGAGAGGATGTAAAAATGACATTTCCATAAGATAAATAAAAACTAAATATACTTACTCAGTAATTAACAGCTAACAATTTCTTGCCTTGACAGCTTGTAAATTAAAAATTTGCGGGTAACGCTTCACAGATTTATTGCATGTGACTGGTCCCACCCCACAACCAGGAATACCAAGAAATACTAGCAGACTACCTCATTCAGTAGGGAGGAGGGAGGGCTCCGTCCATATTTACTGGGTAAGTGTATATAAACATTCATTTCATCATAAAAAGTCATCTTTATTCAAGTAACTTACCCTGTAATTACTTGGCTGATTCCACATTGACAGGAGGTTGGATATATGGACATATTCTACTCCAAAACATTAAGTCACATAATGAATTTGAAATAGAAAGAATTGCTAGCATTGAGTACAATGCTTTAGTTCTTTATTAGTTAAGAGTACCTGCAGTAGAGAACTGCCTCTGGCAGTTTCTCAACTTAACCTGTAGCAGCGCGGTGGTAAAGCCAGGAGCGCCTCTACTGAAGTGGGAGCTTAGTAACAAAGGGGTATTCAGATTGCTAACAAAGAATCAGTGGAAGTTATGTAGCACAAGCTGTTATCTGAAGGCTAGCAAAACTTTACCTGGGCACAGTATTGCATAGAAAACCAGATAACACTACCACCTGCACTTGAAATAAAATCACAACTTTTCTACTGAGAGTGGTGGGTGCTCTAGGTGTATACATTGTACCCTCTGGGCCCCTGTAAAACTCGACACCTTATAACAACGAGAAGAGATAGTAGGAGAACCCCCAAGCTTCCTTCAGTGCTCTCATGCCCGATATAAACACAAGGTACTGCCAAATACTTAACACTATTCCTGTAGAATGGTTGTATAATGGACATAAGGGACAAGTAGAGCCTGAAAGTTAAAAAAAGAAAAATGCTTTTCTACCATCTTCAGCTTTCAGTTAAAAAGTAGGGAAATTCTCCCTTAAATATAAGAATAACTCGGAAAATAAAAGTCCATTAGTATAAAGAACCAGACATTATAAACGGAAGACGAGACCTAGTCATAACACCTAAGGTTATGGATGGCCTTTGAACTACAATTTTCAGGTAATACCTGAACATTTCAGTTGGACAGCGACATCTCTATTCATCCTCGATCTGGTGAGCACTTTTGGGGGCTTAAGAAAACGAGCTGGTACCAGGCTGTGGTTGGAGCAAGTGTTAGAGGACAACAAGACCTCTTGCTATCACATCACAGAAAAAGATGGCCGCAAGCTTTCATTTCCTTCCAGGTAATACCGGAACCCTCCAACTGTACAAGAAGCTGATGGACATTCAGAGAAAGGGGTGGTGCCAGGCTGTAGGTAAGGCCACCAGAGCTGACTGCCACCTAACTACTAAACGTTTGGGAGCTGGAGGGCGTCCATAGGAGTTTTGGCAAGAGCTGGTGCCTGGTCGTAACTCATACTAATGGGTGCTCCTGGGCATTACAGAGAGAGAGAGAGAGAGAGAGAGAGAGAGAGAGAGAGAGAGAGAGAGAGAGAGAGAGAGAGAGAGAGAGAGAGAGAGAGAGAGAGAATGGAACTAGGTCATGGAAGGGTCCTCACTCTCCATAAAAAAATTCTCTGGGTAAATAAACAAACCTCGTTATTGATTCAAGATTTAGCTTTATCTCCTTTCAAATCTCTCAAAATGTCTTGTAGCACCTCTGAAAATAAGACCCTCCTTTCTGATACTCACCCGGACAGCCCAAAGCCTGTCCACGTAAGAGCATACACCACCTTTGATGGTGTCTCTGAGGTGAGATTGTTCAAGAAGGTACAGAAGGTGGAAGGATTGTGGGATAGTCCATCAATCCATTGCAGCAAATTGGTAATCATAATTGCAATTCAGAATGGGGTTATAAGAGAGACAGTAATATTCTGAAGACTGAAAAACAATGTCGAGCAGCAGAAGAGTGTAGAAGTTGGAACAATCTTGTAAAACAATGTCTGGTGACCATGTTAGAAGGTTCCTTCAAAGTGGCAGACAGCCAAGGTTGGCCTGCCTCACAGAAAGCACATAACTCAACAGAATGAGTGTCTAGGAACAATCTGGAATAAGTGTGTGTTTCTGATGGGTCTGTTTCTCTACCAGAAATTCTACTTAACTAAAGAAACCTTAATCAATATTTTACGGTAAAAACTCTGCTTGTGGACAAGTGTTGGAGTAAAAATGGAAGAACTGTGGTGATGTCTAAAGGAATACCTCAGTCTAGGCTCTTCTAGTATATTTGAGAAGGTACCGTTTTCCCAGGTATATGTCCTCTGCAAACCCCCCCACACACACACACACACACACACACACACACACACACACACACACAAAAAGGGTTTCCCAAGTGGGCTCCCTTGACTAGAACAGGGAGTGAGTAGTAGTAGCCTAAGACTAGTCTCATGATGAGGGACACCTTCCGGACAAATATAATTCAGACAACTACCAATGTAGGTCTGACTGAAAATTTGAGTCTTTAGGAAGAGTTAGTGGATACCAGCTATAATACTCTGTCCATGCTGGTCTTGTGCGATGCTAGTGGAAGGATTCATGACGCTCCCTTCAGTCTGGAGCCATAAAAGAACGCTCAGGAGGGAAGATATCGTCATTCCAAAGGGCAAAATGACTGAGCATGTATGCCTTCTGAAAGCAACTGTGATTCTCTTGGTAGATGGCCGAAACCGGCAACACTCAAGTTTCTTCTGTCTTCTTAGCCCCTGCTTCTGATGTTAAGACAAAAAAGATCCTTACTCCAAAATCTTGACAAGAACTTTAACCACAGGACTAATTCCATCTAAGCATCACAGGGAGTAACAGACAAAAAGACATTGTCTTGCTCCCTTAAAAACCACAGTTAGGCTCTCAATTCTCTGTAGAGGTGACAACTTTCTCCAAACTCAATACATTTGTCGTCCACCGAAGTCCCTGTCTGCAAAGGCCAGTGCTTCGAGACACTAACTGATGACAAAAAGGGGGGCAATTCGGCCCGTCTGAGCCTTTAGGCAAAGGTGGAACAGGTCAAAAAGACACAAAACTACCCAAGAGTGATTATATGGCATTCAAAGGAGGGAGTCCGATACAGAAGGACGACACCTGATAATCGGACTACAGTCAGCCACTAGAAGACCAAAGCTAGGCTTCCAATTGGAAATTCTGCTAAAAGAAAAGAACAACTATATGTTCTTAGAAGGGAAAGACACCGAGTAAATAGAGATTAGGTCAGCCACTAGTAGGCTGACACCCAATGCCTGAGATGGTGATAAGGAGCTATCAAGCACCATAGAGTACTTGGGCGGTCTTGGAAGCTCGGGTGCCATCAGGCGGTCTTGGAAGCTCGGGTGCCATCAGGCAGTCTTGGAAGCTCGGGTGCCATCAGGCGGTCTTGGAAGCTCGGGTGCCATCAGGCGGTCTTGGAAGCTCGGGTGCCATCAGGCGGTCTTGGAAGCTCGGGTGCCATCAGGCGGTCTTGGAAGCTCGGGTGCCATCAGGCGTTTGGAAGCTTCGGAAGCCATCAGCGGGTCTTGGAAGCCTCGGGTGCCATCAGGCGGTCTTGGAAGCTCGGGTGCCATCAGGCGGTCTTGGAAGCTCGGGTGCCATCAGGCGGTCTTGGAAGCTCGGGTGCCATCAGGCGGTCTTGGAAGCTCGGGTGCCATCAGGCGGTCTTGGAAGCTCGGGTGCCATCAGGCAGTCTTGGAAGCTCAGGTGCTATCAGGCACTATAGAATGCTCGGATGTTATGGGAGTTCGGAAGCTATCAGGCACTTATGTTCCGCTCTGAAAGGCTCCTCAAACAACCGAGATTCACCAGACAAAAAATGCCATTGGTGCATTGTCTACATTGGTGTGTCAATATTATAAAAGCACATCTCTCTGGACACCTTTCAGATGCCTGTCCATCTCCTCCTTGGTTAAGGGGAGGCTGACAGGGACTGGTTTAGGAAAACCAATAGGACCAGATAGCAACCTCCTCCACTACACAATACAGTAAGATGCCTTTGCAGCGGCTGTCTGTCGATACCTAGGACGGGACTGTGGGGGAGCCTACCCATGTGTAAACCTCCCAGGACTTCCAGTTATCTCCCCTCCCAGGTTAGGGGAGTATGACAGGGACCCTTGTCTAGGAAAATCTAGGAACGAGTAGGCACCTCGTCCACTTAACAACAATTCACTTCATTACAAGGTTAACATTGCTAACCCACACACACTAGACTGGCAATGGCATGGGAAGGATGCAAGGGAGCCAAGCATGGGAGTAAGGGGAGAAAATAAACAAGGGCCAGAAGGAGAGAAAATTGGTGTGTGGAGAGAGTTGGCGCCAGGCTAGCTGGGCACCAGGAAAGCTAGCTGCATAATGATTGAAATTTCCACAATAGACATTTTTTCTATATGTATTATATCTTTAAGGATGAAGATATATGTATACTACTAAGCTTACAAGAATGCTGTTTGCATGCAATCACCACAAACTTTCCTGACATTGTAAAAACTCTTAGCATGTATACTATAAAGCTTACAAGAATCCTGTTTGCATGCATTCATCACAAACTCTTTCCTGACATTGTACAAAACTCTTAGCATGGTTCCCAGATGCCAAGAAATACTACTCTCCTAAAACCAAGCAAGTCAAACTAAGCACAATTCTCTCCACACTACACACTGCCCTTACACTTCTAGTTCCCTACAAGGAAAAGTGTAAGATGTTCAATTAATCCTTTACCAACGTCAGAAGTACACTGTTTACCATTAAACAGGCATATCTCAAATACTATCAAATGCTACTGAGTATTGCAGATATACATATTACTGAAAGTTGTGTCCGGTGGTTAACACAATAGTATTAACGTTTAATACTCTACTCAGAAAAGGCAACCAACCTTTACCGACAATAACCGAAGTACACCAAGTACTATCATACATAACTATCTCAATTACTATTATACATTACCAAGACTTACAAAACATGCATTTCAATATAGAAAAAATTAGTCTATTAGCAAATACAATATTACGTTTAATACGCTATTCAGAGAGGGAACGTTAACCTTTAATAACACTAGTTGAAGAATACCAAAAAACAAACATCTCAATTCCTGTCAAACATAATTGAGACTTTTAGATATATTTTTCAATCCCGGAAATATTGGTTTGGTAGAGAATGTAAAATCTATGTTTGTTACACTAATCAGTAAACTAGGTAACAAATGCAAAATTTAAGATTCTATACTACTCAGAAAAGGAAAGTGGACCTTTATCGACAAAGTTTGCTCAAATCTATCAGATGGTAAGGAGACTCTCCGATATGTTACTACAAAAAAGGGTCCTGGTAGCAAACAAAAATACAGGCAGTCCCCGGGTTACGACGGGGATTCAGTTCTTGAGAAGTGTTGTCACCCAAAAATTGTCGTAAGCCGGAACATTAATCAAAAATCCTAAGAAAACCTTAGTTTTATTGCTTTGGAACCATTCAAAACTGTAAACTGCATTCTTATTGCATTTTTCATCAAAAAAAAAAACCTTCAATTTTTTACTATTTTGCATTTTTGTGTCATATTTATTCTCCAGATCAGTGTTAGAGGCGTCGTAACCCTGGAAATAATTTCTCATGAAAATAATTGAAAAGCGCCTTAACCCCGGAACGTCATAAGACGAACACGTCGTAACCCGGGAACTGCCTTACTTTATTACTCTATTCAGAAAAAGCAACAAATACAATGTGTAATGTAATGTTTACATTATTAGCTTTTTTTCTTTTCACATGTCTCGAACATAAGAGTTTGGCAATGAATCCAATGTTTACATTACTACAATTACATTAACCTGTAAGTGATACCACGGTAAAACTACGCTACCGACAGTTAACCCTCTTAAGCCGAAGCAGTAAAAAAAAAAATTGTCTCCCGTGTGCCGGAGGTGTTTCAGAGTGAGCGCGGAAACGGAAAAAATATTTTATTCAAAAAATCACAGAGCGCTTAGTTTTCAAGATTAAGAGTTCATTTTTGGCTCCTTTTTTTGTCATTGGCTGAAGTTTAGTATGCAACCATCAGAAATGAAAAAAATTATCATTATCATATATAAATAATGCGATATATGATAGCGGAAAAAAGAAATTTCATATATAATCGTATTCAAATCGCGCTGTGCGAAAAACGATTAAAGGTAACAAGTTACTTTTTTTTTCGTTGTAATTTACACTTAATTGCGATCATTTTGATATATAACACATTGTAAAACAATAAAAGCAGCACAGAGAAAATATTATCACAAAATAATGCATGAATTCGTAACGCACGGACTCAAATATTTTTTTCAAAAATTCACCATAAATCTAAATATTGTCCTAGAGACTTCCAATTTCTTTCAAAATGAAGACAAATGATTGAATATTACTATACTGTAAGATTATTAGCTTACAATTGCAGTTTTCAACCATATCTGACGAGTTAAAGTTGACCGAATGTCAAATTTTTTTATATATATATTTTTTATATGCAATTATTTCGGAAATAAGAAAAGCTGCAACCTTCAAATATTTTTAGTTTTACTCTACATGAAATTGCACACATCTTCATATATAAAACTCTATGAAATGCCTAATATGAAACGGAACAAATATTCCGAGAATGGTACGTACGCATTTCGGAGATTTGTGGCGGAGAATCCGCGCGCGGAGGGAAGGAAAGATTTTTTTTTTTAATTCACCATAAATCTAAATATTTTGCTAGAGACTTCGAATTTGTTTCAAGATAAAGATAAATGACTGAATATTACTAGACTGTAAGAGTTTTAGCTTAAAATTGCGTTTTTCGACCATTTCGGTAGAGTCAAAGTTGACCGAACGTGGTTTTTTTTCTATTTATCGTGATTCATATGCAAATATTTCAAAAATGAGAAAAGCTACAACCTTCAATTATTTTTGGTTGTATTCTACATAAAATTGCGCACATTTTCATATATAAAACTTTATGTAACAGCTAATTTCAAATGGTGCAAACATTACCACAATGGCACGTATGATTTTTTCAGAAGAGTTACCGCGCGGACGTAAAGAAAATGTTATTTTTTTCATAAATTCACCATAAATCGAAATATTGTGCTAGAGACTTCCAATTTGTTGCAAAATAAAGGTAAATGCTTGAATATTACTAGAATATAAGAGTTTTAGCTTACAATTGCGTTTTTCGACCATTTCAGTAGAGTCAAAGTTGACCGAAGGTTGAAAATTTGGCAATTATCGTTATTTATATGAAAATATCTCAAAACTGATAAAAGCTCTAATCATGAGTATTTTATAGTTGTATTCTACATAAAAATGTGCACATTTTCATATATAATACTTCATGTAACGGCTAATTTACAATGGGTCAAAAATTATGTCAAAGTGACAAAATAATTTCCGAGATGTGTCACAGATACTTTTTAGTGCGGCAAGAAAGAAATTAGCGCTTGTGCGTCTGCGTATCGGTTGTAAACAAAACACCACCTTGATCCGTGAACTCCCAGCATCCCCTAAGGCGCATGATTCAAAAGTTTTAGGCTGGTAGGCCTATAAGTATTTTTCCGCGAATTTTAAAAAAAACTTTTGTAAGTCGACGTAAAATACGTCCAGTCGGCACACAGGAGACAAAAAATGACGTAAAATACGTCCAGTCGGCGTAAGAGGGTTAAACAATTTGACTGCGAATTCACTACTGCAACAAAATATGAAAAACTTTAATCAGGCCCATTGATAACAAAAAATACCATCCTGAAAGCTTGAAGGTTACCCGAAATCGGCAATAATCCTTCCACAAAATTCGGTCTCAAACCGATGAATTTAAGACAACAGCAGCCATCAAAACACTGTGTTACCTAAACACTGGCAGAAATAGAATAAGGTTGTCGCCTAGTAGTTCTTGGTGTTCTCGTTAGTGGGCGGGACCAGTCACCTGCACTAAATCTGTGAAGTGCTCCCCGCAAATATTTTACTTTTAAACCTCTTAAGGCAAGAAAATGTTTAGCAGAGTAATTACTGGGTAAGTTATTTATATAAAATTTCAGATTTACTTTATCTTAGTTCTACTAAAAAATTTAAAGTAGGCCTGTGAAGCTGATAATTACAGGAATATCCTAAGCTAAAGGTTCTCTTGGAAAATGCAAAGTATGATGCATCAATCTCTTAAGTTTTTATTTCATGCAATGTAACTGAACAAAGACATACCTTTAATGTTCTTCCATTCCTGTCAATCAAAGAGCTTTCTCCAGGAGCCCTTTCTAACCTAAACCTGAGACGACGACTTAAAACCTGAAGGCCTGAGCCAGCTCCGGGGACATCATAAATGTACAATGGAAGTTTCTCCAAGCTTTCTAGAACTGCAACCAACTTCCGCACTAACTGAGTACCAGGGCTAACAGATGCACTGGTCATAACAATTTCTTCATCAAATTTATCCTGTAACAAAAACATCTTTTCATTAACATACCAATTTACCAAAAATTTCTTTAAAGTTACATGAAAAGTTTTCTATTAATAATTAAAAATCATAACTTATAGTAATACCAATCTGTGATGAGGGTTTTGTTAGGACGAAAGTCATTTACGTGCGTTGCCAAACCTCTGTATTAAGGAAAATTTTATGGAATATAAGTAAATGTTGTAAAACAAAACTTTAGGGAATTACTCTGAAATATTTACTAAACATGGGTTTTTATGCATACAGTTGATAATGATAAATATTTTAAACAGTTTTTCAATATCATATTTGAGAAACGTGGCATACATGGTGCCACAACTACAATTTCGATTCACAGGTCAAGTATTGAAATATGCATCTGTCAATTAAGAAACAAACCCTTTGTTAATCTCTTAAGAATGGTCATATCTTGTAAGCTGGGGTCCTTTATGGTGAAGGTTAGGATTAGCGGATGTAAATATAGTTGGCGCTCAAAGGTAGGTGTGTGTGTGTGTGATTAAATAGTCATTAATATTAACCTTATAAAGTGAAGAAATGATGGTGACTATCACCGTCAAATGAATCGCGAAGTGTTTGAAGAACTGTTTCATTGCCAGTTGCTCCCAAACATACATACCACCAACTTCAATTAAGTGTGATGGATATCATAATGCTCCTTATCATTCATGGGAAGTAAATAGACTACCAACGATGTCAAACAAAAAGGCAGTAATTACAGAATGGCTCATCTCTAAAGGTGCGAAACGAACAGAGAAAATGTTGAAAGTCAACTTTTAGGATGGTAAAGGAGTACTCTTGTTAAAATAAAAAGGAGTACTCTTAAAATAAAAAAAACATTCATGTTTTAATGCCAATAAACACTACAGGTACTATCCTACTTACAACCAAGTTTGGTTCCGACCCACTGGTTGTAAGTCAGAATGGATGTAAGTCAAACCTTAGAAAGTGGCCAACATACTGGGTAGGGTATACTATCAATCCTTTGCTATATAAAAGTGCCTACTTAGTACTGTAATGTAATGTACAATCATTATTTCAATCTTTTTACCATAATGTACGTCTACTAATACATTTTAATCATTTATGTAATAGTATATATTACGTACAATCAGGCATTGAGTTACAATGGGGTTAGGTTCTTGCATGCATGTCAGAAGTCGATTCTTACGTAAATTGGTTTGCAATTCAGTCTACAGTACAGTTAATACCAAATGATGCTGCAGATAGGGCAGGGTAACTCAAACTGATGCTGCCTGAGTGATGAGAGTTCTCATGCCTGAGTGATGGAGTTCTCATGAGATGGCACAGTGCCAAGTAACTCAATGGTCAACTGTCTGAAGTAAGGTTGTAAGTACGAGTGGTCGTATGTCGAGCAGGTTGTAAGTCGGATATTAGTTGTATATGATAAATATCTGAATAAAGGAAAAATAAATTTATACCAGCGAACCCTTTTACGACAATTGGGGTGGGCATTCCCCTTCACTAGACTCTGAAAGGAGGATAAGCTGTACAGGACATAGGTTTTGACTTAAGGGTAATGATTCCCTAGGGGGATAAGTAAGAAATAGAGCTTTAAATTTGGCTGCCTCTACAAAGAACTTGAGATAGGCAACTTTGTGTTTTCGTTTTTAGACACACCAAACCCTCACCACAGATTGGTACTACTATAATGCCAGTACTTTGGCCCTTCAAAGATAAGCGGGTAGCTCTTTACAAAAAAATAAATCCTCATGCAACCAACACCACCATCTCTGAGGAAAATTGAGATAAAAATAAATGTCCCTAATTTTATGGTGGAAAATTTTCTATTCCTTAAGACTTCCCATAGTATAGACTTTACTAAACAGCACTTGCTTGATACTGGGGAAAAAATCCCACACTTACACAACTCAAACCACTCTGGTCTCATAAGGTCATGGCAATTTTATCAGATATCAAACAGTTCAAGTAACACTAATAGTATTATAACCCAATATCCTTTGATCTCTACAATGTATATGAACTCAAATCCGTCTCTGGGGTTTTACAGTTTGATTTTCAAGTAGACAAGGTTCAAGATGGACATGCCTCAAACAGTGGTGGCAGCGATAGGAGGACAACAACTTCTTGCTGTCGGTAAGCTTGAACGATCCTTACTTCCAAATCCCTATTCACCCTTCGTACAGAAAGTTTCTTTGCTTCACTCTGAGAGTGCAGATCTTTCAGTTCAAGGTCCTGTGCTTTGGGTTGACCACGTCCCCTCAGGTGTTCACAAGGGTCTTTGCCCTCGTATCGAAATGGGATCATGCTCAAGGGATTCGCCTGTTAAGGTACCTCGATGACTGGCTGGTATTAGCAAGCTCCAGGACAGAAATCGTAGTCTTCAGTTTTGTCAGGTGCTGGGCATAGTGATCAACCAAGAGAAATCAAACCTAGTTCCCAGCCAGAAAGCCCTTTTTACCTAGGTATGGTTATAAATACAGCAACGTCAAGGGTTTTTCCATCAAACCAGAGGTTAGACAACCTGAACAGACAGCACACCAGTGACAGCTCCTCAGGAATATTGTCTTTATTGGAGAAGCTGGTCCCACATAGGGGTCTTCATCTTCGGTCTCTGCAATGAAGACTGAAAGACTTCTGGTTCCTGGCAGCAGATTCTCCTCTACAGAGCGCCCCTCTGTCTGAGGAAGTGAAGCAAGACGTTCATTGGTGGTTGGACAACCAGAATATCTTGGTGGGAATCCCTCTACGTTCTCCCCCTTCGGACTTCCTTCCTTTTTCAAATGCCTCCGTCTTGGGTTGGGGAACTCTTCTGGGAGGCCTCCTTACGTCAGGCGTTTGGAGTGCTAAAGACAAGCTTCTTCATATCAACGTTTTGAAGCTAAAGGCAGATTTCCGGGGGCTGTAGGAGTTTCGGGAGAAAGTGGAAGGTCATTCGATAGTTCTGATGTCCAACTACACCACGGTGATTACTTATGTGAACAAACGGGGCCTGGTGTCTCGTCACCTGCATTCTTTGATAGTGGAATTACACCAATGGGCAATTGACAACTGGGTGAAGCTCTCTGCCAGATACATTCCGGGCAAAAGGAATATGGTAGCCGACATACAGTCGTCGGAACCAGATCCTGGGCACGGAGTGGTCTTTGCATCAGGCCGTGGCGGACAGGCTTTTTCGGGTTTGGGCTAGACCTTTTCTCAACCTGACTCAACAGAAAACTGGAGGTTTACTGTTCAGTGGTCCCAGATCCTCTTGCTCTGGCAGAGGACACCTCCCAACACCCTTAGGACAACCTCAAGGTTTAAGTCTTCCTTACATTTTGCCTGATCCGTAAACTTCTGAACAGGGTAAAGAGTTCTTGAAATCTCAGGATGACCTTGGTGGCTTCTCTGTGGCCTCAAGCAGAGTGGTTCCTGGATGTTCCATCTCTTCTAGCTGAGGTTCCGAGATAGATCCTTCCACGGCGACAACTTCTTTGTCAACCTCACGTCAAAAGATTTCACCAGTCCTTGCTAGATTGTGCAATATAAAACTAGGGTTAATCCAAACATGGAATTTTATATATTATAGTTTCCCACTAGATTTATGCATTTCATATTTCTGCGTCCGCTTTGTTGTAAATTTTTGTGGAACACATTATTCACTTTTCCACAGGGAACTTTTACTAATTTGAAGATCTTTCTTTGGGCAGTATCTCTAAAATTATCACTAATTCACTTTTTTGCAGAGGAACTCACTGTATTCACTAATTACTGTATTTCGAGAGAGAGAGAGAGAGAGAGAGAGAGAGAGAGAGAGAGAGAGAGAGAGAGAGAGAGAGAGAGAGAGAGAGATGAGAGGAAAAGAGGAGAGAGAGAGAGAGAGAGAGAGAGAGAGAGTATCATGTTATGAGGATTAAGTACGTACTTTTAAAAATCAAAAGCGAGAGAACTCCAATAACAGGGACACCAAATATATCACCTAAAATTAACCTTCCAGCTCTGTTTATACATTACTCAATAACTCTTGTCAAGAATATTAAGGCACTTCAGGCCTCACTGATAAGCAATAGATCTGAAGGAATGAGTGAAGTATCCATAGTTGTATGAAAATCTATCATACTGGTTTTAACCATCAATTTAAGGTGAAATCGTTAAATTTTCAAGTATCAAAACAGTCCTTCTTTCCGATATATTTTTTCTAACTTTTTTTCAATAAAGGTAATGTAATTTCTTACCTCCCCCTAAGCTCCCTTTATTTAACCATTGCTTAATGTTTCTACATCACATAAAACAGTTACAAACTAACATCCTTCCAACTAAAAATAAAATATTACAATTAAAACTCATTTCTTACCATGAAACAGCTTTTGAATACATTCCGTCGCTGCTTGATCATTTTATTGACTCTTCTCTGAGACACTTGTCTATTGTCATCTGGAAAATGTTGCGAAGTATCAGGACTCAACAAAGTAAGGAGGGCTTGTACTAATCCAGAAGAATGCAGTTCATAGGCTGAAACTGTACTTTCATCACGAAGAAGGGTGACTAGGTCTTCAACAGCTGCACGCAAGATTTCAGGCCACTCACTGCTATTCTTGTTACTCATCTGAAATTTTAATAATGAAACTAAATTTATTAACAAAACACAGTAACTGGTGATTTTCTAACAGAACAGTAGCTATACAATGCAGTTATAAATATAACTGGTTGGACTTGTTTAATCTCCACTCAGTTCCACCAAATAAACTTGGTATAATAGTTATTAAACTATTAAACTTCCATGTATAATAGTTATTAAACTAATAAACTTCCATGTATAATAGTTATTAAACTATTAAACTTCCATTAACCTGAGTTATCTTCAATGAGCATAAATACAGAAATCATGCATTACATACTAATACGAGAATGATCAACACAGTAAGTCCATCGCTCTTCCAAATATTAAGGTAAATAATTGTGCATGTATAAATACTAATCCTACTTGAAAAAGTACCCACAAAATCACTGTGTATAACATATTTACTTATAAGTATTTAAAAAAGTTATACACAGTGATTTTGTGGGTTTCTTTTTCAATCTTCAGAAGAAAAAGTTTTTGACTAATCATACTGTCGCACATAAGATACAAGACTAAACTTACCTGCTTCTGACAGGCTCTTTCTATTTGTGCTACAATATTTCCTAACTTGGCTACTACTCCTCGAGGCTGTGTTTGGGCAGCTTTGAAGTACTTCTCATAAATGTCTCTTGCAAGGCCTTTTACCTGCAAAATTAAAGGCTTTCAATGAGAAAGAATTCAGCTTTCAGTGGAGAGAGGAAAAAAAAAAAAAAAAAAAAAAAGAAATTTCAATGTCCACAAAACACTTTACAATTTCATCCAGTTTTCACACGGTAGTTATTTCATTAAAGAAATAGACATTAACCATTAAGAGGCCGAGCTAAAAAAACCACACAGCATCCCAGGCCGGGGAAACTTTGAAGTTAGCCAATTTAAGAAAAAATGCACCAGTGAAACAAGAAGATATGCAAATGCACAAGGTGTAAGAATAATATTTCTTAAAAATTCTCTCTACCTTCCATGAGAAGTTGAAAAAGACTACTTACAAGCCCTTGTGGGGCCTTTTTTACAAGATACAGTGCAACCTCTTAAGTTCAGAAACCTCAGGACCAGGCTACTGCCGGACCACAGAAAATCCCGGAATAAAGAGTACATCCCTATAAATGAAGCCTCAAGATAATTCCACATACAAATGCCTAGTTTCCGACTTGGCCTACTACTAGCTAGGATCTGACAATGCTTTGTATCATTTTATCATTCATATTCTAACTTCATCATTTTATAACTTTATACTGTATAACTTTCTTGAACTGTGTACTTTTTGACATATTTAGCCTACATTCCCAAGTTAACCTGCCCAACCGTAAGTCTAATTACAGTACTAAACTTCTCAGAATCTGCACTTCATAATCGGTGATTTTCATATCCGAAATTTAGTAGC
Organism: Macrobrachium nipponense; assembly: GCF_015104395.2. NCBI lineage: Eukaryota > Metazoa > Arthropoda > Malacostraca > Decapoda > Palaemonidae > Macrobrachium > Macrobrachium nipponense. Next base: position 56,954,960 of record NC_087201.1, on the reverse strand, counting down.
TTCATAAATATCACTATTAGTTTCTAAGTTGATTTTTTTTTTTTTTTTTTTAGAGGATACGGAGATGAAAAAAATAATGAATGAATTTCAGCGCCGACTGTGCGTTTGAATGTTGCCTTCGCCGTCAAAATGTAAACAAAGCACACCGGCGCCATCTATTGAGGAAAATGAACAATAAACTATTCGCTAATGAAATAAAGATTTTCTAGCATGGATAAAGATTTATGCCTGCACTTCTTGACTCTAGCATCATATAATCTAATGGGTGGCATATCGAATAGGTAAATATACAGTTGCTTAAAAAATTATCAAAACTGCCTCTCAAGCACATACAGAGTAAGGAATTTGTGCTTGACAAATGTCTCATTGTTTTGATTAAAAGTTAAAAGGTTTGGCTTGGTTGAACCTTAAGTGGAATTTTTGAAAAAATATTTATTCTTCCAAGGTTACTATTAATATCAAAAAGATATATGACTTCACATATTTACATTACTAACAACTTTTTCATACAAACAAAGGATATATGGCATAATTTTTGCTGCCTTGAAGTTATAAACAATACGTGGCGTGTTCCTGGTGGCGGCGGAACAAACTAATGGCGGCTGAATTAAAATCAAGCCAAACCATGGGAGTTTCCAGACCTTAGAATACTGGTTTTAAGAGGTTCAACTGTACTCTTGAATTCTACCAAATTATATGACTTTTTTTCTAATTTTATTTCATTTTATAAAATTATAATTATGGCTCACATAATATCAAAATGCTTAAGAACTAAAATCAGTAACAGATTCAGATTATATTTGTTGTAAAATATTTATGGTAATTTACAGGGATTGAAGATGCATTATCATTTTTGGATTACACACATTGTTTTCTCTAATATTTCTTTGTAATTTTCTTTGCAAAATTACAATTATAACTGACATGCTATCATGAAAGATAAGAACAAAAACCAACAGCAACCCCTGGGGATATTTATGAGTAAATATATAAAAAGATAGTCAAGTGAGAGAGCTGAAGTACATGTTCACTTGAAGTCAAGTAAACAACTAAGTTGTGTCTAAAAGTTGCCATTAGTGAATTCAAGTTGCCATTAGTGAATTTATGGGCTATAGAAGTAATGCAACTTCTTTCTCGCTCAAATCCTTCAAACTGATGGTGCGTAATATTGATGCTCATCATGAGTGAATCAAACTACCACCCAAAACCTGTTATTGGTACTCATATGAGGGTGTCCTTCCACTAAGGGTTGAAAAACTGCAGTAACATTTATGAACATTAGAGGTGGTACCATCAACAAATAATTCCATGTGTTGAAGATTAAATAATGAAGAAATGATAGTCAAATCCTATTTCTTTAATAAACTGGATGGTCTTCTATTCAAGATTTTAAAAATTAAGTAATCTAATGAAACTAATTATGCACATAGTACTGTTCACTCTAAGTATGCATCAAATATGAACCACAAGTTTAAAAAACTGGAGAGCTAAAGCAAAAAGGGACAGAAAAAACATTCAATGTTAAAGACCTGTTGGAATGGAGAGAATTGTCCCGTCCTGAAACAATGGAATTCACAGGCTGCAAAATTGAGTTAGCATGCCCAGAACTTGGCAACACAAAGTCTTCACATGCTTCCTTGGTCCAAGCAGGACTTCTATGCCTGTAGGGGTCACTGAAGACAGAATCTCAGTCCTCTTTAGAAAGATTATTGTACTCACAAATGAGATCACTTGGAGAGCCCATCCTTGAAGGACAAACGTCACCTCTTCCCCTTGAAGGGTCACATCAACGAATGAAGGAACACCTACTACGTGCGTATATCCCCGGCTGTGAAAAATCATGTACGTGGAAGTGCGATGACGAAAAACGTACGCGAGAATGTCTGGGACAAAGAGTAGCACAATACCTCTGCTGTGACAAGTCACAACTACTGACTGAATGATGAATGTAGGACCTCCTATGAGAATGAGACTAGAAACGCCTTGGTTTCTTGGAAATTGGAGAAAGACTACTCTCTCTCTCTCTCTCTCTCTCTCAAATATGAAAAGCTGTAGAAGCATGTCCAAGATGAGGAACACTGTGTGAACTGAATCCTGAAACAGCCTCCACAAAGATGCCATCTTGTGTGAATTGAACCCTGAAACAAAGGAACAAGATGGTGCTACCTCCTCTTTCCATGAAGGGACATCATCTCACCCCCCAATAGAGAGAGGGGGCATTACTAAAACTATCACCCTAAGCAATTCCAGACACTTCAAAGACGAATTAATGTTAGAAAAGGAAGGCAACAAGTTATAAATGGATGAGGTAGCAGAAGGATTAAGTTTGGAAGACGGGGAAGCAAAAGCGTCCACTTGAGGAGGGAATCCTTCCCAAGATGGACTTGTCAACATCCTATGATGCTCCCTCTTCTTGTAAAAGTTCTTCCACTGCACAAAAGGCCAGGAGCGACACTGGGCACGGATTTGTTACATTACAAAAATTAGCACAAAACCTACTGCAAGTTGTATGGGGGTCAGTCAAGGTGGAAGCTAAGACGCATGAACATGAGAACCCTGGAAGGCTGGGACACATGTTGACACTCACATGACTTCTTAGATCCAACAAAGGAACCCATAATCAATCACAAAGCGCGCACACATCCAAAAACACCATAAAGCAGGAGGGAATCACGGGCTATTGAAAAAACAGCTTGTGAGGAAGAAAGCAAAAGCAAACATCTGCTCTTTAAGGTGGCCGAGGTAAGACTGTGTCATAAGGTTCAAGCCTCTCCACCTCTTCTAAGCTTTAGATGCCAAATGCCCCAGATTACTTGCATTTAATTTTTTTTTTAACTGGTTTCCAGATGGTACCAGAAGATTTATCCTGTTGTTAAGATCGAAGGTTTGTTCCATAAAAGAACAACTGAGACTACTTAGAAAGTATCCTACCCCCTCAGACTGATACAGTAGAGGCTACAGAAGCTGAATGGGGCTGTGAGTAAAAGGATGAATATTACTGCTTTGTTGTAACCTCAGTCAAGAAGAGTTCACAAACATTCTTATCTTGGTGGCAGAGAGTACCAGAAGCCTGTCACTTTCAAAGATGTGCCTCAAACTTTATTTCATACTCTTACACGACTTGGATAACCAAGACATTCTTTTATTCAAATTCCAAAAGAGCAGGCCTGAAGAGGTTATTTTCTTAAAAGCTAAACTAAAACCATACATCTAATAAATAAGGTGGACATAAAAAATAATAAACCAAATGGAGCAAATAAGTAAATAAAGCTATGCACCTAGGATACAAAGCAGACCGATACCTTAAGTACTGCTTATAGTGGCTTAAGCATTGCACAATTTAGACAGTATCTGCCCTCATTGTCATTAAGCCTGGGTCCTTATCCAATGTGTACTTTTTATACGAATTCTCTTAACATAAAAAATGCATCAATTAGTTTCAAACTATGCTGTTAATATTTTGTTATATAGCTACCTCTTAAAATCAGATAATTTACATACCTTCTGTTTCATTGCTTCTACTTTAGATCTAAACCTCTTGCCTCGACGACCAGTCCACCCAGCATGGAACTCTGGCCCGAGAGATGTTTCAGCAGTGAAGGAATGTTTTGTGTTACGATTGCTCTCGAAAATAAATCCTGGTAAATCCTCACGGAGGATTGTTGCTTGTTGCTGACCATCTGAATTATGGATATGCAACTCTCCTTCCTAAAATAAAATATTCCATTAACATCAGCAGTTCAATTATTGAGTACAATAAATGAAATCCACTAAATAATTAAAAAATCAATAATGACACCTTCCATTACCTTTTTACACTGAAGCGACCAGTTTCCTATAACTAATCGTGCAGGCCCAGGGGAAGACAAAACAGGCTGACTAGGACTACCAGGTCGTACAGCGGACTTTGCTCTTTGAAGTTTCTCCAGAAATTCACTGCGGTTCTCTGCTTAGGGTAGAAAGCATAAAGTTGAGTCATTAGGCTAACTCTTGGTTCATTTTTCAAAAAGAGTGCATCTAACACTTTAAACAGTGGTTACCAACCCACAAAAATATCATGTAAATCAATAACATTTACTATACTACAGTAGAATAATACTATCCATTACTGAACACAAATCTAATTATTACTAACTTTTCAAATAAAAACCCTTTGATCTTGCCATCTGCTCAAATGGTAAAAATTATCTACAAGACAGTTTAAATGTTAAAAATACCTAACAGAACATTAGATGAATGCCATATTTATATTCTAACTCAAAACAAACGAAACTTTGTGGCAGTAAATCAGTCAGGAAGATTGAAAGCCATAACAAATTGGTATACAGTATTATTCTAAAGCTCACATGCATTCAACTGAGGTTAGCAGGTTGGTAAATAGTATTTTTCATTATCATCTAGTACCTGTACTTTCAGAGCCTCCTTCAGGACTCCCTGAGGAGTACATGGTTGCAAGTTTTCCATCCAGGATGAAACGAAACCACCCATTAGAACCATTAGATAATTCCAGAGCTGCAGCATCACTCCAAATATATAAGCAATCTCTACCTCTGGCGACACACCAGTCACGCCAGTGATAAGCCTTTCCAGGAACAACTTCTTTGGCATCTTCCATTCCCTGTTCATCTCCTTCCTGCTAATATTTGGAAGAAAAAAATTAAAAATCTAAAAACAGAAACAACACACACCAATATAATTATATCACAGAATTACGTAACCATATGAGAGAGAGAGAGAGAGAGAGAGAGAGAGAGAGAGAGAGAGAGAGAGAGAGAGAGAGAGAGAGAGAGAGAGAGAGAGAGAGAGAATATTTGCTAACCTGTTCATCTTTAACTTTAGTTGGTGCATATTCTTCAATGGGTGGATCTGACGGGCCGGACAAGGAACCGACTTTACTGATAACACCTAATCGAGCACAGTGCTCTAAAAGCAGGGATGCAGCCTTACTTAGGAGATCATCCACCATCTGCAGAGCTACCAAATGGCCATCTTCATCCTCCTCATTTCCTAATACAAGAGCAATGACTTCCACCAACTGAGACCCTAGTAAGTTATTAGGGGTACCCGTAATAGTGTTTATATTGTTACTGGTTGTGCTAATTGTTGCACCTTCACCACCGCAGACCTGTAAAAATAACATTTACTAAAATATGGCCAACAAACCTTATGAATTATGTCCAGTATACATATAAAACATTCTGCAAAATATGCTAGATATATTAAAAATTTAGTTTACATTAAATTTTAAAACCTTCCACTTAGTAATTATCAGTCCAATTAAAATCCTATAAGAAAACTTTTAAGATGATGTTGAGTTAACACTAAGGTTATGGCATTAGTTTACCTGATGAAGAAGAGGTGCTGGAATATAATGAACCATCTTTCTAAGTATACTAAGGGAAGCTTTGCGAACAGTATGAACCATTGTTGCTTGAAAAGTGTGACAAAACACAGGCAATAGACGACTGAGATAAACTGGAGCCATTTCAACATCTCCTCGTGGCTCTCCAATCTCTACATCTTCTGTATTTGCTGTATTACTGCTATCCTCCAATTTCTTTCCATCCTGCTGAAGAACAACAGGCTTTTTTTGAAATGAGATGATAATCATCAATGACAAATCCATATCTGCACCACATTTGTAATCAATGTTGAGTAAATTGTATCCAACATATAAAACTTACTTTCCCATCTGTAACAACCAGCCATTCAGCTGGACTTTGTAGAATAGCCGCCACCTCCCTGTGGCCCTCGTCATTTCTTTCTCTAGCCTTATCCAAAGGAGTTTTGCCATCTTCATCCCGAAGGTCAGGATTGGCACCATGACGCAACAGAACTTTGGCAATCTGGGGTCGACCAAAGCAGGCTGCATAATGAAGGGAAGATGATCTTTGGCCTGAAATCAGGGAAAGACTGAATTTATTCAATTTATCATTTTATATACACTGTAACCACGGCAATGCTGAACCAAAAATATACGGAACACCGGGAGGCATGCTCGCTATTCACAAAAGAAAGGTTAATTAACCAAATCTAATGATCTAAAAATTCAGGCAAGTAATACCATAACTTCCTGATTAAAGAACTTTTTCCAATACAAAGAAATTTTTTATTCTGAAATTTAAGTAAAACTTTACAAATTACAAAAGAAACACACAAAGGTTAGCAGGAAAAAAAAAACAAAAAAAAAACAGAACTTAAATCAGACTGTATTTTTTAAAGTGTCCTTTGCATGCAGAATTTGGGAGTAACATTCAAGAAAATAGAACTGAACCTTCTAATCACAAACATCATCGGACAAACCTTTGTTAACATCAGCTCCTCTTTCACATAGGAACTCCACCATTTCCTGAGTACCAAATGCTGATGCCCAATTGAGAAGAGTTTGCCCAACATCATCCATGAAATTCACCTCTATTCCCCCACTATCTATAGCATCAATAAGAGCATCAGTATCTTTACTTCTAATGCAGTCTATAAGCTGACGATGGGTTTTTTCCCCTGAGCTGTCCATACGTCTGAGTCCTGGCAATCTACTGGCCACAGCACTCATGCCAGACTTTGGTAGTGCCTTCCGCCCTTCAAAAAGCAGCACCAGCAACAGGTCCACTAAGCGCATGGTGTCCAGCACACATCGCTCATCACCCTGTAAGGCTTTTTCAATGGCATCGGGCAATTCAGATCTTAACAAGTTCTGAAAAATGAAACGAAGACTATATAGTAAACTGTTTGATACCAAACATGTTCACATACACAGTGCTATATACCAATACCACTAATGAGTATGTATTTCTGCTAGGGATAGTTTTAATATTGAAAGCAAAACATACATGAGTAATACTGGGCGAGCCTCTACAAAGTGTGGAGAGAAGAGAGATCACAGTGGAAACAGATGCAGAAGTTTTGGAATTTTCTGGAGTAGCAGCAGGTGCTCCAGGGGCTGCAGCAGCTGCACCTGGCGTAGGCTGAGGAGCAGCTCCTTAAATAAAAAACAGACTTATAATAAAAGACTGGTAAACACCACCAACAATCATATCATCAACCACTCAAATTTTGCAGTGTCAAGCTTCTTAATTTTGTTGACAGTTCAACTCCTCCATTATGAAAATTACCTGCCAAACGAGCTAGAAGATGTGTTACAAGGCAGTGCTGCGCAAGGGGAGCTGGATCTTGAGCCCGTCGGGTAAATCTATCGGCAAGAGATGCAAAGCAACGCAGAGCTCCATCAGCAACATGTTGGTCCTGAAATATGTAAATTCAATGTGAAAGAATAACAATCTTAAACCCTCCTTAATGTTAGTCCTATCCTAAAAGATAGTCAAAAGTCAAGTTCATCAACATGATCTGTATAATAACTTTTTATGGGAATGACACCTACCTCATGTCTCAGTAGAGTAGATAAGGACTCTACACATGGTGCAAGTCCAGGGTCAGCTGGCTCCATCTTTCCACACAACCTGGACACTAAGTGCATGGCAGAATGGAGTGTGTCTTTGTGAACTAAATTACCATTGTCCCTAATGAAAGTTAACACACAATTTAAACCACCAGCTTCAAACACAGCTCCTGCCTCCCTTGTGCATATTAACTCAAGGACCTGTAAATATCAAGACTTCTTAACACATGAGATTATTAAAATTACTCAAGACGTAAATATCATGAAATTTGATAATATATGAGCTTATCAAAAATGTTTCAATCTCCTTATCATATTTAACTGAAAACTTAAAGAAATATTCCTTAAAAAGAAAAAAGAATAAAAAAAAACTTGGAGCTCCAGCTTTAAGAATGCATAAGATGTTCAATCTCACCTTAATACACTGTTCAGCCAAATCTTTGCTGGTTCTGGAAGTGACATCGGCCACAACCAATCTGTTACACATTGCCTTGATGGCACCTTCCACTGTAGTAATACGACGTGTGCATTCTGCAGATACATCCAAGTAATATGTGATGGCTCTTGCAGTGACCTCCAACACATTGTCTGGAGCACATTCATCAAGGAAGATGCGACACAAAGCTGGCAGGAAAGTTCTTGGCGGACAACTGTGGGAAGAAAAAATCCAATGAAAGAATAGAAATATTGAAAGCATAATACATATACTGTATTATCATATCATCAAAGCAAAACCCACATGCAACTAACAGACAAAAGAAATACCATTAAAAAATTTCCACAACCAAACCAATTAAGAACGTTGTCAACAGATTTATAAAAGGAAATCCCTTACATTAATTGCTACCATGCTACACACAAAAGCTCTATAAAAAAATAAAACTACCCCTTAAAGTGTTATTATTTAAACAAAAGGGGACAACCCCCCCTATGATTACAAGTACTGAAGGAGAGAACTCAGCATATTTTAAATACAACATTTACCACTAATAATGACACAAAGTGAAATTATGCCCAAAGAAAACTTAAAACAAAAAATGCAGTTACCAACCAATCTATGAAAATATTCTTAGCAAAGTTACATCAAATAAAGTGTCAAGGTAACTGCTTAAAATTAATACACCAAAAGAAAGGAAGACCCAAAAATCATTAAAAGCTTTCCTAAAATTAACTTTACATATCAAAGTAATTACTCTCACCCAGGACTAGTTTACCAACTGACAAGCAAGATAAAAGGCTGTATAAAACATTAAAACAACTTGGTTTAAAGTACCAAATTATTAGAGTATATATACAGCTGATAAACTGGTCAACTTGTGTAAATTAAGTTTCACAACAATGGCAACCAATGCTGAAAAACTGGAGGAAGAAATTGGATATCTTACATACATTGGAATGCCTGGCCATAGCAACAAAACAGAGCTTATTCAAACGAGGAAGGAATAAACTCATACAGTGATAGTCCATAGTCCATATATCTTGCAAGACCATAATTTAAATATTTTAATCATACACTATGCCCATTCTTGGAGAACCAACAAATGACACTTGACATGCATTTTCAAGAAAACTCTCTCCACACATGTAAAGAGAATGACCTGATGAAATAATACAACTCATAAAACACAGGAAAGCGTACTCATCAAGAAGTCAAGTATACCTAAGTGTACCATGAAAAATGGAGTAAAAATTTTGAAAAAGGATGTCACAGGTTTCAGAAAAGTGGATATCAAATGTTCACCAAGGGAAATGAAATTAATATGGATGGCATCAAACTCTAACCTGTCAAGATGAGTGGTGGTCTCATCACCATGACAAGACACAGCACAAGAACTTCACTAGCCATTCAACTAGATCAGTCCAAATTAACCTTCCACGTTCTAATAAAAAACTAAATGTTATCACAACTTGAAGCAAACCACTTTGATGTCTTCAATATTACATGACCCCCTCTCAACCAACTTATGAGGGGTCAAGAAAGCCTTTAGCTATTAGGTTTATCAATTCTCTCAGAACTGAATAAGAATCACTTTAGAATCAATCACTGTGTGGAGTTACCTACCAAGTCACACAGTTTTAAGACAGGTTGGCAATTGCAGCAAAGCATATGCATAATAATGGTACAAGGGCACCTAATATACCTGCATGCCATAACTTTTTGTACTAACTTGAACACTATTGTACAGAACTTGAAAGGTCAACATACCTACACTGAGCCAATATACTTACACCTGTGTCAGACTTCCACCTGTTCAATACTTTAATTATGAAGTTCTCAATAGTACACATGACAATTTTGTTAAAAACTGCTAACACATTACTATCAAGAACAACATTTTACTAGGAGTCTTCACCTGCTTCCAATTCGAAAATATTGGATTTTCACTATAGTCCAATAAATAATTTCAGAGAACTTAATATTCTGAAGAAAAATTATTTTAAAAGTTTCTCCATAGACATTTACTGGTTAACAAAGGCAATACAATAAGTTTAATGTAACTGCAAAAAATATTCTTGGGTAGGGATGGTTGAGCATAAGACAGGGATCAATAACACCAGACAAGAATGTGGATGGTCTAACACCTGTTAACGATAACTAGTTGAAGAGTGGAATGTCAGAGAGAGAGAGAGAAGAGAGAGAGAGAGAGAGAGGAGAGAGAGAGAGAGAGAGAAGAGTGCAGGGTGATTAAGTTAGTGTGGAAAAGAGAAAGATGAGAGAGTGCGTGTTCAGGAAAAGGGAGAACATAGGAGGAAAGAGAAAGACCGTGGAAGGGGGAGAGGGAGGAGATGAGGTCTGAAGGTGTTTATGGGTAGGGCAACTTTAAAGCTGACTCATGGACAGAGGCATATCTGGGTCAGCCCTGAAAGACGGAAGCATAAAAGCGCTATCTTACAAGTCCAAAAGCAACAAGCCTCCTCATCATTACATTGCATCTAACCTTCTACAACACCACATAACAAGAGACATATCAAGTCCTTTACAAACGAGGTTTAAGCAGCAAACAAAAATGAACGCGTTAAGAAATGCTCTTCAGTAACCCAAGATTTTCTTACATAACGTTCATTACAAAACCCTAAGCGTCCTCTATTACATTCTAAAACAATGCTAAAACTGATACTCTTCAGGGAGAATCTTTAGCACGCTTTGTTTGACTGGCATAGCAAGTTAGGAGCAGGGAACCCATAATAGGAAAGGGGCTTCATGATGGATATACCGAAGCACATAAGGCGACTCCACAAACAGGGTCACTCCCGGTCAAGGTCACCGGTTACTTAAAAAAAGGAGGATCGTTATCCGACTAAGCCAGGCAAATCTTGCAATCAGGTTAAAATTTCACCAAATAATTCCATTAATTAAGTCGACGCCAATGTCAAACTCAAATGTCAACAATTATGGAAATGCTGAATTACTTCAGAGGTATTCAGCTATATCAAACTAGTCACAAAAACGAATATGCCCAGCTATTGCCAACGCAGTTCAAGTGTAGAATACAACGGTGTGTGAATGAAATAACACTAGCATTTACACTTAAGGAAACCTAATACCAGACACCAAAATCAAGTAGAAAAGTTTTGAGAAAACCAGTTACATAAAAAGAAAACGGTGACGGCATCCAATCAAGAGCAAAACGAAACGGGAAGGTTGATAAGCTGAGCACCGCAACCAACAAGGCGGTACAAAGTAGTACAACACAAGCATCCCGTATGTCGTAGGCTCTGGTCAAATATTTGTTCATTGTTCATTGTTTCCAAATAGAGGAGGAAACCTAGAAACTTTTGCACCCAAAGCGAATCGCGAGAAAAATCTGTGCAAACTGCTTTGTTCTATGTTCTTGAATCATTCCCATGTCGTAAAAATTCAAGGCAAATGAAATGACTCGTGGTAAAGTTTATTAAACACAATACAATAATTTCGCTATCACTCGTTATGACCCAGTACGTTAGTGATCCATTTACTGATGAAAGTTCTCAGTAATGTACAAATATATAGGATATCATATATAAATGTTACAATAATAAGGCCGTCGCCACCTATACATGGGTCACGTCTAAATAACGATCACAATCGTCCACTATTATACAAAATACACCAACGGTCACAATGAGTATCTTCCATTTGGGAATACGATATTTTACTACAGCGTGCTCAGGCGTCGCTGTTCACATTTCTGCTTTCATCAATCATATAAAATTTTACGGAACACGCAACGACATCATGTTTACGGAATATACGTTTTCCCTTTCGATCCGAGACAAAAACCCGAAGCTCCGTGTGCCCAACCACAATGGAGTGACCGAGGTCGTCAGTCACTATGGGTGAGAATTTTTCCAAACCCGTCACGACGCACATAACTGAAGGAGGTCTCTCATCGTAAAGCGTTGCACACTGCCTTCAGCAGAAGCATAATGATGATGTCGAACCCAAATAACTATGTAAAAATGCAGCTCAATATAACATATATTAATGCTATTGTTTCAACTTCAACCTCAATGGCGAATCTCGATAAGTTCAAACAGTTCAATGATTTGCGACCGAGCCAAGGTTTTCCTATGCACGGAATAGCAATACCATGGAACTAGAAGTTTATAGTTCCATAAGCAATACATTGGACGTTCTCAATAAGCTTTCAGAACGCCATGCAATGGGCAATATGGTAGTCGTTTTAATACTTTCATATATTTCATCAGTATTCGAGCATCCCAAAACTTCATTAGTCTTTAAGAGCTTAACTCAAACACCACACCTGTATAAATGTCAGGCAAAACGAGTGCAAATGCTCAAGTAAAAATGAAACCCGTTTCGATCCAGAGAGCATCGAACAGTGATCCCGAAATGTTTTTATGAACTGCATTTAGGGTTACAAAACAACTATTCTAAGTTGTTTTGCAACCTTAAATTCGTATCAAAACTATGAACAATAGTTCCATCGTCAATTATTCTTTGGACCGTTTACTAATTTGTAAAAAATAGGTTCTTTAAATTTTCACAGTGGTATCCGGCTAACACCAGTTACTGACATGCGGAATCATGAACATCGGCTCCATAGCGGAGGTTGTAACCGCTTAGAATCATGATCATGTCTGTTCTTCGCTTGGCTAAGAATCCACGTTTAAACAGTTTATGTGGATGCAGCTCGAGACATACCGCCCAGGGAATGACATGACCTCAGGCAGAGATTGACTGTAGTTAACATTTTCGCTTCTTAAAACTTGAATGAAACCGTGTCAGTTTATGCCAACCACAGTCTAACAACCTAACAACACTGATCAGAGAGAGAGAGAGAGAGAGAGAGAGAGAGAGAGAGAGAGAGAGAGAGAGAGAGCGAGAGAAGAGAGAGAGAGAGAGAGAGAGAGAGAGAGAGAGAGAGAGAGAGAGAGAGAGAGAAATTCTAATATACCTGACATTGCACCAAGTGTCAGGAACCCAAATACATGGCAGCAGTTGCGATGGGAGTCCAACGTCAGCACCTGCCTAAAATCCATTTCTGTGCCACCTTGGCGCGGTTGGCTGTGCCAACACCTCTCGACTGTTGTCAACAAAAGTCATCCGTCGCGGCACAATTCAATAGCTGCTGCGTACATTGCGTTTTAAAAGCAGAACCTGATGACGGAAGACAGATGTTTTATTAATTCTTCTCTTTCTGGCAGCCTCTTTTAACTATTGAATAAAGGTCAAAACTTCTCCAGCCTAGAGAGAGAGAGAGAGAGAGAGAGAGAGAGAGAGAGAGAGGAGACCTTATATCACGTGCGCATTAGAAAAACAAAAACGGAGTGGCAACCGAATAAGACTTAGAATTTTCCTTAACATTGCATACATGAATATTGAAAAACGCCCCCCTCTCTCTCTCTCTCTCTCTCTCTCTCTCTCTCTCTCTGTGTCCCATCTCTCTCTCTCTCGTCCTTCTCTCATCTCTCTCTCTCTCTCTCTCTTCTCTCTCTCTCTCTCTCTCTCTGACAACCTTGAAACATCATCGCAGTGCGCATGCGCACTGGTTAGCGGCCTTCAACACTGTCTTATGAATGATAACCTAGCCTCTGATGCGACAACCAAACCTTGACAAACTGATCTTCCTTCGAATCACGATCGCACGACATTAAAAAATTTGACATTACAAAATTAAAAATGATGAAATATCGTAATCTATAACGACCACATTTATAGGCTCAAGCCACAAACACAAAATGAAAGGTGTGTCTCTTCACAGATGAAGGCGCGGGTACGAAGCGTGGCTGGGAATAAAGGTAAAGGAGCATTTTCGTGGTAGCCACAATTCGATGAGGTTCACTTGTTATTGAGAGGAAATTCTCCAGTGCCGACCAAGTATTTATCTGAACACCAAGACATTTGTCTAAATAAGTCTTCTCTGTCTGCCTTTCTTCCTCTGCTAAAACTATTCCACTCTGATTCCCGTGCGAAAATCAGGAGCTTATAATATCAGTGTACGCTCACCATTTGTTAATATCATTTATATGCAACAGAATTACGAGAAGAAATTAAAAATGGTATAAAAATTGAATTATGGAAAAAACCATTCGTATCCCTCATCACACACACACATTCAGGAAGTTTATATCAGCACCTCTATTCGATACTTTAGTTAGTTCCTGTCTGACGACCAAAGAGAGAACGTCTTCATGGTA
>NC_087201.1:56920922-56935922 GCF_015104395.2 Macrobrachium nipponense | reverse complement strand
TAGGATGTTACAACAATTCATCTTAATAGAGGTAATCGTCCTATGAAAACACAGGATGTTACTACAAACTTTTCATAAAAGTTCATCTACTCTTATGAAAAGGAGTTTAAAAACCAGCCTAAAACACAATCGTTTATCAAAACTACTCCAGACTAGATACATTACCAATCAGGAAGCCCCACTCATAAGAACCGGCGTCATGCCACTCTTTACCTGCAAAAGAAAGAAAATGCGTTAGAAAATAAAGAAAAACCAGGCAAAAGTGTCAAACTCTGCTTAATAAATTACTAAATTCCACGACGGCCTCGATACCTGCGTGGCTAGGAAAATAACTGGAGCTAAAAGCAATCTCCAATAAACGAGACGTGCCACCACCACTGAACATCTGACTGCATGGGGGGGCGGAGCAATTTCACGCACGCCATGCACACATTTTGCAACTCCCGCCCTCCCTCGCCTCTCTCACACTGGCAAAAAACTTCCACAATGCTACATGCGCGCGCGCACACACATCACGACTTCAATCAAACCTGGTGACAACACTTACAATACAAAAATAGCGCAAACCTTGGTTCATGAATCCCCTCCAGTCCAAAAACCTGTACACACTGCTACTTGTGTTATTCTAAAACCAAATCCCTTTGCGAAGATTTCAGGTGAAAATATTCCACCGCTATCGACCACAACTCTGCGATGAGTGACGTGATTTGGCAGTCATAAAACAAACTAGGCATTCTGTCGGTAGTACATAAGAGTAAAACGTCAATTCATGCTCGTATACAAACGCAACATGAAATACTATGGGCATAAACATATCGTGACGAAGATATTTTTAACTCCAATTGGACTCTTGGTACCTATCATTCATCGCTCGGCTATTATTAGCGAGTGGCCCAGGAGCATTTCTTTTTGTTTTGACAGGCCATCACAAATTTAATTTCCAAGGGACAGTTTTAAAACTAAACCATCACTACGGGACAAAATGTTTTTATGTTGTTGTTTCAATCTCAATGACCCACTCACTGCTTCTTCATTCGGCCATAGCCGATCTCCCTGACCACTGCGAGCGGATCAGACTGTTTTTGTTGCTCCAACCAAAACAGTTAAATTACGGGCGAAGTTTTTCTAAACTCAGTCCTACCCCTATTAATGCGGGTTATCTGTTCATTATGGCTAGTAAAAACTGTGGCGACCTGTCCTTCTCGCAGGAAAGCTGATAGAGAACGGAGAGAATGGGATGTGAATGTGGTGAACGGTACCACAAAGAATGTGTGCATCTTAGTTGGGAGAGAGAGAGAGAGAGAAAAAAAAAAAAAAATACGGAATTGAAATGGCTCTGCCCAAACTGCTCTGAGGTAGGTTTGCCTGGAAATGGCGAGAAGATTTTGCAATTCTTCAAGAGGAATATAAGAAGCTTGTAAAGGAACGTGAGAGCTAAAAGACCCAAATTGCTGAAATGCAGGATCAGCTGTCCATTGCACTTGATGACAGGAGTGCCGAGTGCTGACCCGCTGTCATGCGCGATTTGATTTATATAAACTTTTGGCACTATGCCAAGCACCGGGGAAACTTAAGTCATTCAGCGCTGAAACGGAAATTGACAGTTAAAAGGTTTGAAAGGTATAACAGGAGGAAACCCTCATAGTTGCACTATGAAACAATTGTTAGGAGAGAGTGGACAGTAAGATGGAAGAGTGATTATGAACGGAGGTCCAGTAAAAGGACTGAAAGTAGTTGCAGCTAGGGGCCGGAGGGACGCTACAAAGAACTTTAAGTAATGCCTACATTGCACCTAATCAGGTGCACTGACGGCATTACCCTCTACGGGGGCTGCCATGTGCGAGGCTGCTAATCAACCTGAGGAGATTACCTATGCTGACAACGGGGAAAAAATCTCATGTTATCAAGTCAAAACAATCGTCTGAGACGATCAATGATAGGAAAGCTGATGTTGTAAATGCCTTAAGTGATATCCCTATTATTGACACTAGGTTGACTAAACAAGGGCGTTACCTTAAATTTTGCAGATGAACGTATTCGAGACTTGGCTGCGAAGATTAACAATGACGTTCAGGGAACTGACATTAAGAAGATTGGAAAATATAAACCTAATATCATGATTTACCAGGCCAGAAGAGTTTGCTGTAAAAGCCATGACTGAGAGAAATAGTTATTAGCAATCAATCTACGAAATGAATAAGAGGATATCAATTGTGCTTCAAAGAATTAGCCTCTACGTAGAGGAACGTTTCATTGGATATTGAAGTGCGAGCCTGAAGTTAGGAAAGCTGTTCATGAGAATGGTGACAAAGTGGAACCGAGATGGGGCATTTAAAAGGTGAGACAGGTATCAGGTCATCACTTGGTACTGTAAAAAATACGGTCTTTTAGAAAAAAAAGTTCAGGAATACAGCTGAGGAGTTGACATGTGGAAAATGCACAGAATGTCATAGAACACAGGTCTGTCCTGCTATTGGTATGATGAGCTGTATAAATTGTATGACAAATATCAAGAATCTGATCATGCGGTGAAGTGAACTCAAAGAATGCAAAGCCTTAGATTATGAACGTGGTTGTAAAGATAAATTTAAAATGTGGTTACGTGAATATCCAATCTCTAGGAAATAGAACACTACATATTAGAGACTTGACTGAAAATTCAATCGATATTTTTGCCGTTGCTGAGACATTGCTGAGAGACTATGAAACTGCCAACACTTCTGAAATTGCCCCATATAGGCATCGTTTCCTTCACGTTCCGAGGGATAGGGACGGGGACGGGGACGGGGACGGGGACGGGGATGGGGATCGGTCTAATCGTCTAGACTCTAGATTGTAACTCTGTGTACTCTAAGTTAACCAACGCGCCTCAAGAAACTACAGAAAATTATGAACAGAGCGGCAAGACTAATAAAAGGTGATGCACCACGGGACAAGATTTACACTGGTTTCCGGTAAAGGCCAGAATCATATTCAAGTGATATGTTTTGATCCATCAAGTTGTGAAGACCGGCACTCCTCGGTATTTGAGGGACCTACTACAGTTTATACAACCAAAAATCGAGCTGGTACAGGACTAGTTACAGATGGTTTCAAGTTGGCAGAACAGAGTTTTTCCCAGGTTGCGGCTCCAGAGCCTTGGAAAATGCAGCTCCTAAATTATACAACAATCTTCCTCTTGAGCAGAGGTAAATTGAGGATTTGAAGTATTTCAAAAGGAAACTTGAAACCATTTTGTTTAATCGATGATATATCGAAAATAAAAGTGAACGTGGAATTTGCAGTGATCAAATACATTTGATGAATAAACTGCTAACTTGATAATGGGGGTCCTGCGAGTGTTACGGAGGTGCTGCGGGACCTGGATAATGCCAACGGTCATACCACGTTGAAAGCACCGCTTCTCGTCCGATCAGCATCGTTAAGCAACGCTGGTCTGGTCAGTACTTGGATGGGTGACCACCTGGGAACACCAGGTGCTGTTGGCGTCCGACTTCCTACGGGCTGCTCTATGAGCAAGAACCCGTGCTGGTATAAAGCTACCGCAATCAAAACCAAACAACCTGGATAAGCCGTCAACAAGTAACAGTTAAGTATTCTAATTAAAATGGCAATATTAGTTCTGGAAGATATAGTCCTGCTTTTTCTAGTTGTTACAAACTTATCAAGAACCTGAGTAACTACCATTGGCTTCAGGAACAATTTATTTGTCAAATCATGCAAAATGACACGGGGCGTCATTCAAGTTGATTCAATAAGTTTCCCAAGTGTGTAAAATATCTATAAGATAAAGAATAATGACCTGACGGAAAAAAAAAAAGGATAATGAATACTGTACACGGGGAATGTTAAACGCTACTCATAGCCCTATATTTCCATGACATATCTGCTGCATAAAACCATTATTTATTCATGAGTCGCTTGTACCACAAAACCCCATGAACACTTCCTCACAACAAAGGAAGCATCCTGATGGCCCCGGTAGTCTGTGACAATCCCACTTCCCTTTTTCGTCCAAGGTCACTAAAGGTCACAGACTCGCATAACAGACTGTGATCCCATTTTGATCCATACGCCCTGGAAACTTGATTTTCAGCGAGTGTGTTCCTGGAAGCACTCCTCTGATAAGAGACAAAATTCCGACTTTCAGTCCATCGAGGAGAATCTCGAATCACTCAGCTGGCGAATCTTATTGACAAAGCAACTTTTGAGAGAGAGAGAGAGAGAGAGAGAGAGAGAGAGAGAGAGAGAGAGAGAGAGAGAGAGAGAGAATGGGGGACAGGTGCAAAACCGGCCTCCGTCAGCTGCTGCGATCTCTTTGTAGGCTCGACCTCCCCACCAATTCCAACCACATATGAGACAGCATTTACTCGTATGCCCTCTAGCAACCAAACAAAATCGGTGTTGCTGATAAACAAAACCGTCACGCTTCACACATTTCAAAAGAAACTGAAACACTAATGTGTTGGAGGCAAACTCGCTCAGAGGTTTTCGGGAGCAAATCACTAACTAGCACTGGACCGTGATCACTAACTAGACACAGGCAAGGCCTTTTTCTTAGGAAAATGACGTCTCTTGTCAGGAGAAAGCGGCGCCTTCCTGTCAGTCTAAACAAAACTGCCCTCCAACTGAAGAGAATTTTTCAGGTTGTTCTTATTCAAATACCCAATATTAGATGATACCTGTGGTTTTTCTAAATTTTAGATGATACCTGTGGTTTTTCTAAATTCTAGATGATACCTAGGCCTTTTTCTTAACTTTTTTTATGCATTGGTGAAGATTATATTCTTTCAAATGTTGCTAGCTGATGCTACTATTCTGCGTAGTATAACTTTCTTTATTCCCTTCGACATTTTCCCCTCTAAACACTTCATTCAGTGGAAGCCTGTCCTGAAAAATAATGTTCATGGAAATATCTGCAAATGTCGAAAAAATAAAGTTCAGTCACTGCAATTCGGAAGAGTACAGACAGACTGCCTTGAGGTCAAAGAATTCAAGAGGAGATACACTACCATGATTTCATATGCAAGTGATATGCTACTTTGCTTTTATAAAGTTAAAACTAACTATCATCAAACTATCATCTTAGCACAACGCAGAAGAGCAGTAGCAACTTGCAACTTTTAAAGAATAAAAATCTCTATCGCCAATATCTCACATGTGAAAAAGAAAGAAAAAAACAGAAATTAACAAAAAGCAGACCACATGAAACTAGTACAAAAAGTCAGTTTCATGAAATTCATTTCTTTAAGTAAAAAAGATTGTTAATAACATTCGTTTCATAAAGCAATAAACGATGAAGTGAACGAGAAATAAAGAATCACCAAGGAGGAGGCCATGACACAAGAAACATGATCAACAACATAGGTATAGAGCCTATTACATAGAAACAGACGAAAACAAACAGAGTGGGCCACACTAACAGGAGGTGGGCTGCTTTGTAACTGGTGGTGGTTGTGCTGGGAACAACAAAAGGAAGGAGAGGAGGCTAAATTACCACTTTTTGTTTCGAGAGGTTTATTCGGACCGCGTGCACAGCCCTTATCTGGGGACCGTTTTTTCTCCCCTGGCTGTGGAGCGCTTATGGAGTGAGAGCGCGCGCACGCGCAATGTGTGTTTGTTTAAGAGAGGGAATATGAAGTATTACGCAAACAATGAGCTGGGGAGGCAAATAGATCTCTGGAGGACAGACACAAGCCTCTGGAAAACTGACAAAAAATATGACCACCCTTTTTTTTTTTTTTTTTTTTTTTTTTTTTTTTTTTTTTCTTTTTTTTTTTTAAAGGACAGCACAAAGTCGGTGGGACTCGCAAGATAAGAGCAAAATAGTGTACTTACACAAAGCCTCAAGTTTGTTTGATTAAGTCCACGTAACAAGTTAAGAATCTACCAAGCAGCACCCCCCAAAATTAATCAGGCAGGCTACACCGGGCGGGAATTAACAAAAGCAAGAAAACAGCAAATACAGCCAGTCCAACTGCTTTGATTCATCTCCAGTTCAGCTAAATTATGCGCCCCCTCCACACTATACAAACACACGCAGTGACCCCCCCCCCCCCCCTCTCTCTCTCTCTCTCTCTCTCTCTGAAAATCCATGAAATGAATCACATGACAGAACTTCTTAGAATCAATGTCTTGACAAGCACCACATCCGAACTGCGGCTAAAGAAAATTGTGGGAATAATCAGCAGACTCAATAACATGACATAAGCGAATGGTAGCTCCAAAAGTATGGAAAATTTGAACTGCAATCGTATAATAAAAAAAAGGAGAGAGAGAAGCTACCCCGGACGGTGCCAGAGGAGTTTCCCCTTGGCCTCAAGAGTCATTTGGTGTACAACCAATACGTATGTACGTACAAAGAAAGCATGGCCAGCTGCCAATTCCACATGTGCCTGGCAATGAGCCACTCCAACCCTTCTCTAACCTCGAGGGAGGCCGACGCCTTTCATACCTACCTAAATATTTTCTTTCTTTTTTTTTCATCAGTTCTTCGCGTTAAGTCTCCATGACGCTTGAAATAACCTAAATCCTCTCCATTCGACCGCTTTTAACAAGAAAACTGGAACAAGTAGACTGTGAAATTTATTCAAAGTAAAATGTGTTTGACGATGCAATAATCTTATTACACATTCTGCTACGAATCATGACTAAGTTTGAAGGCAGGGAAAAGATTTTAGACCCCCCCCCCACAAAAAAAAAAAAAAAAAATTAGTACAACTACAATAAAATACATCACCGGGAGTAACATAGTGAGGACGGTAATAATGTCTGCAAGGAAATGAAGGGTCTACAACTTATCTTTAAAAAACTATAGCTTTTACTGCTACAAATAGAAAGGGAATGAACTCAAGTCTACTGTAAAATATGCGGATTTTATCTCGAGAGACTCCAATAGGAAAGTGGTAGTCCGTCCACCTTATCAGCTTTATGTACAGTAAGCGCGCGCGCGCGCACACAAAAAAATAGTGCTAATCTTTGACCACAAGAACTTATTAATAGCTTGCATCAGATAAATCACCAATCATCTCAAGTGAAAAACACGAACAATACTGTAGCTTATCATGAGGAAACGCAACACATTACACAGAAGAAGAAGAAGAAGAAGAGCAGCTTTCGGGAGGAAAACTAAAATAGCACTTGGCTTAAGCACTACATTTTTCCCAGAGCGTGATACTAAAAAAAAAAAAAAAAAATTAGTACAACAGCAGCAGCATCCTTTTAAAACTATCAACCAGCACACGACATTCATCAACATGGGACTGTATAATAAAACGCCGAAGGAACAAGGAGCGCTGGTATTTATACACGCCCAACTACACAGTAAACAGTGATGCTATCCATCACTGACTCAACAGCTACCTGGATCATACAGAGGCCTACATTGTTACATCTCAACAAAGACAAAACCTCGAACTAGTTGTGAAGTCCCTGGATCCAACGGTAACGACAAATATAAAACCTGACAATATCACTATTACTAACTATAAACGTCTCATCCCTATACATAACTATAACCCTGAGTATATCAGCATTGGATTAAGTCTTAAAATGCTTAAAAAAGAAAAGTATAAAATGCGCCGAAGTTTCTATGCAATCGAGTTTTTTGTACAACGTACTATAATGCTGCATAAAACCGGTACCGACAGCGTTTCGCTTGTTCACCAGATGCGGTAGAGTGAGAGTGCGTCCCATGCCTCCGGAAAGCACTGCCATATCCACGATCCATGGCTTAAAAACTGAGGCTACAGGGTTGCCATTTGGTAAGTTTGATTGACTGGAAGGTGAATGTTTGTTCAAAACACCAATGTGCAGCCCTCTAGCCTGAGTAGTTTTTTATTCCCGTGGGTGGGCAAAATGAGCAGTCACAATATTTTCTTTTACAGAAAAACTCAAAATCATAGAACTCAATGGTAAGCACTGATGAATTATTCAAGACAATTTTCAACTCACGTTGATACTCTGTTCTATTTTACTCACGAAACGGTAGAAGATGCCATTAGTAAAATTGGTGCAACAATGAAGATTAAAAAAATGGATGTCGGCTTAGAAACAAACTCAATGAAGACAAAACCGAGTGTATGCTATTTGGATCTGATCTGACAGTACACTCCGAAAATATGAACATTTCAAAACGATACATTGTATATTGTAAAAATTTGTGACGATCATATTAGAAACATGGCATTTATTAGAAAATATTAGAAAACCAGCAATTTGTAACCAAATAAATTCAAGGCTTGACTACTGCAACGTTATATACATACTACGGCCTCCCCAAAATACCAAGAAAATTGCACGTACAAAATAGAGACGCCAGATTAATCAAAGAATTACGATACCTTGACAGTATAACCCCAGCACTAATTGTGCTACATTGGCACCCTGTAAAAGCAAGAACAGAATACAAAATAATTTTTACAATCTTTAAACGCCCTAAAATATGGTGAACCAACATATCTGAGAAACTGCTTAAGCTTCTTTAGACCCGAGATAAATATTATGATCAGATATGCAAGTGAAACATATAAGCTATTTGAACCTAGAACAAACGAAGTTAGGTGAGAGCGCATTTGAACAAGACTGGAGTGAAGATGAGAAAACACTAAAAGATAATTATAAAATATAAGAAAACGTAGAAGGGTCCACCCCGCAAGAAAGGGAATCATCCCTGTGGAGGGCTGTATATAAAACCGAACAAAGTGAACGAAAAGTAATAGCTAAATTATGTTTACATAATCTCCATGCTACATTCCTTACTTTCAAGGCCCATAATCATGCTCCCGCTGCAAACTAAACACAGCAGGTACACGGGTTCAATATTTTCTCTCGAGTTTGAAAATACTCCCCTAAAATCTGCGGGTACCGAAAATCAAATATGACGTTCAACGATACACGAAAAGTAAGAATTAACTTCAAAGGCCACGTGCTCTAAAACCAAAACCTTCAATCACATGCCCCTCCAATCATTGCGAAATCCACAACTGCAAGCATCCACCCTCTAAGGCACGCAATTTCGAATTTGCACGGAACTCTAAAGACACTTTACCAAATTTATTCTTTGCTACATATCAACGAGAAACTGTACACACAGGTAGGTCTTACAAAATCAAAAAAAAGGTATTTTGGACGAAAATTCTCATAAACCGGAATCCATATTATTTCAGAAAATATAGGCAGTCACCAGAGACAATGCTTGGCCCGAATCGACTGAATGGGTCATTGACAGACTGCGACAGCCAGCTAAGCTTCAGAAGTGAAGGTCAGTGACCTCAACACCGAACTGAAGGCCAGTCAAAGTTAACCACATACACTGAATTGCTTAGGGGATACAACTGAAAAGGAAAAAAAACACTTTAAGCAAGTTGAAAAGAACTTTCAAATTGGAAGTTTTCGTATGATTCATGAAAATGTCCAAAGATCTGCAGGAAAAACACCCACTTAAGCAGCGTCATTATAATGTGCACATAAATAGTGAGTTAAATATGGCCCAATATTTTGGAAGAAAACTGGGAGAATACTCAAACTTCAAAAATATTTTCTTTCGCACGATTTCCAATGTGACAAGGACAGAAAGTAGCAACCAGAATCGTTTTAAATGAATACTAACCGCATAAAAAACGAATAACACATACGTTGGTTCAAGATCTAGAGAGCAAGGACCCTGTGCGTGCTGATGTCCTTATACCTTTCTCTATTGGTACCATCAAACAGAGTATAACGATTATAGAATACAATTGCCATATACGATGATCACCCCAATTTAAACTGGTGTAATAATTGATGGGAAAAGCGGTTTCGTTATAGTGTCCACATAAGCCCAGTTATTGTGACACCCATGAGTCTTTCTCAACACAAAAATAACCCTGCAAATTTACTGTCATTATAACTGGTGGTAGTTTACAGGTTTGAATGATCTATGGTAATCGATCCTTTAGCTACCATAATTGTGTTTGATTTTCAATTTTGTTTTCTGATCCAAACCCATTAAAATAAGTATACTTATTTTCATCGCCATCGCACCACGATAGTACGGGTTACAAATTACAGAATTAAACGTGACCTTAATTTTACCTGTTAGAATAAACATCATCCAGTGATAATGTGCAACCCTAAAATCTACCTTTCTGGCATATCAAGTACAATGGGGGCTCTGGATGGAAGACCCTGGTAGGAAACAGAGGGCACCACTGTTTCCATCTAATACGACTTTCAAAATGACACATTTTCGTAGATGAAAAGGAAGACCAAAAATGGGCACAACAAACATCCCAAACCTAGAGGACCATTCCGGCATTCAGCGGCAACGGTGGAGAAACAGATTAATCTCTCTTCTTTGGAACAGAGGACGGTCACATGGACTTGGAGGGAGGGAGGAAGGGCAGAAGCCCACCCCTTCCCCCATTCTTAGCCTCCTACCACTTATTTAGCCGGAAATTCAGGTTTGTCTGGTGCATGGCTGCGGTTGGTTCCGAGTTCCACAGACGACCTTGTCCCTGACATGTCTCGGGGTGGACGACTGATATCTAGCAACCCGGGTTTACACGCTTCCACATGAAGCCTCTTTAATAACCAACAGATACAACGAAAACCGAATTTCTCTCCCAGTAGACGGGATCGTTGAAAGTCCTATGGGAAATACTCGATGTCCAAAAGATAAAAATGCCCCTCATATTATACCTATAAACCTGCACATTTTCAGTCCCTTATGCACAATTTTCATAATTTGTCCGTAAGCTTTATTTTGGGTGATCATTTCATTCCACAAGAAGTTCCAATATTGAATCTCTTTAAAATGACGAATGTCGTTAACCTAACGTCGCCACTAACGGTACGGGTGTCACATGGATGACCCAACAAAAAGTTCCTTCACCCGCCCATGAAAGCCGACACCCTAGCAACTGGCCGGACACGCTCAGCGCCCGCGTGCTTGGGAAACTCATCCTGGGTGATCTGCCTTCAAAGGATTAATATACCAGCGATTGTAAATTTGGTATCACGAATATACTAAGATTCTCCCAAAAGCAGCTTACAAATATAACATTTCTAACTGCATAACCACTCTGCAAATTAAATTTTTTTCTCTACATTCGAAGCGTCTTACGATCATACCACGTGATATAATGTCGGTGGCATCACATCACGAGAAACTTTCAGCGAAATAACGAGCTCTTGTCGACAGACTAATGTTACGTGCAAAAAAAATATTCCCAGGTCTTTTTTTATTGGGGCAAGCGTCATTACTGGAGTTTTTTTTTTTCCCCACCCAGGGGAAGGGGATGGGGCACACGTACATGGAACGTGTGCGCGCAACGGAAAGCAATGCACTTTTCATGGGTAGACATCAACTCCCCCCCCCCCCCCCCCAACAAAAAAAAATAGGCTGGTTATAACCGACCCATTATGGCATTGAAAATTTCGAAAACGATATCAAACAAACTAGTTAAAGTTATACCCCCAGCAACTGTCTGCCGGCGATCGGTACACAGTGCAGCAGACTTCATGGTTCACCATACCTGGTGAGGCGTAGATAGATGGCATCTTTACAATATTCATATTTAATTTCAAATGCAACATACTAGTGACAAGCAGCCAAACGCAATTTTTACGTACAAGCACTGAAGAGCAATTAGCCATGATGTCATAATTCATCAAAACTAGAAGCAGAATAACAGATCCAAGGTTGACCTGTAGAAGACAAAGATGGTCACTGTCACTATGCAACATAATCTGGAGAGAGAGTATGTCCATGAAAGGTGTGTGCACGTGAAGGGTGTTCCGAAGTCGCCTGATTATTAAAGAAACAAAGGCCAAATTAGAGAGCAACTTAGGGCCACGTGGGAGAAGGACGAGGTGGTCAGTCAAGAACCTGACTGGCTTCGCTTCAATCCTACAGAAGACGAGTCGAGGATTAGACACTCCAAATTTGAACACATCACTCCTAGAGAAATCTTAATTAGCATTCACAACCAAGAGGGGCTTAGCGGGATGTTCATTTGCATTTTCACGACGCATGGCTTGTAGACAGAAATAACGTGAGTGATGGGGCCAATAACCAACTTCTGTGATCCCCATTCAATAACTTAGCGGGATTATATAGTTCTGGCAATTAGATAAATACTATTCAGAGTCGTGGGGTCATGAAAGAGGGGACGAGACGGCACGTGGCTTTTCGAACGTAATTAGGGAGAGCTGAATCATCAATAAAAAGCAAGAGAAAGGCTGGAGATGCCATTGGTTAATGGAGTAGCTGAGGGGACAACAACCCTGACGAACACGACTAGAGAGAGCAGACAGCATTATTGCCCTAACATCAACAACAACGGATGTAAAGCGGTAGATACTGTAAAGAAATTCGTTCAATTATTTTATTTTCTTTCTTAATAATTAGGATCTCTTCTTTCTTTATTTCCCATTCCCTCGTTTTACTTCATCCTAATCAAGACCATATTCTTTGGGAGCTTGAATTTACAGTCATGGCCCCTGTGAACTTCTGAACAATATTATGATGGACGAAAGAATGCCAAAAGCAATACCATAAAATTAACGAAACCGGTTTAACTTACTAAGTAACAACTGGATTTTACCTAATGGAAACAATAGTGGTGATCCGGAGGAATGCCTGACATACCGTGGCTCAATACCACATGTAACTTGATCGGCAAGCAATACTCAAGCTCACGTCACAAGTTTGATGAATCCTGGCATGGCGAGAATCAGCGCAGTCAACTTGTTTTCCACCTTATTGACATGGCGGGATTTCCTTGGAGCATCAAACTAACGCTGTAACACAACTTGCCTTTCAAAGCAGACTAAATTACAAAGAATTTCCATGTCTACTTCAAAGCAAAGATACGGCGATGTTTTACGGGAAAATATATCTTTGATGTACTGCCCGACTCTCCGTACAATTCTTATACTGAATGGCCGCCCACGGCTCTACAGTGATCAGTATGAAGATGGACGAAACGAAATCCATTAAAGTAACTCGACAACCAATTCCGAAAACCATGACTAAATCAACTGCCATGCAATCTATTTAATAACAAAAAATCTGCCTCCCATCAATATATTTATCATTCAACCAGTCCAGTCGACATCTTCATCAAACCGGGAAATTAGAACGAAACTGAAACATACCCGATCGTTCAGGAGAATGAAATTTCGCAGGCTTCCTTTCGGTATGCTGGAAGAAAACACTGATAAAACGCTTTAAGATATGAACAGGCTAGTTTCCGAAAAGGCAGAAGTTGCCCAATTTGTGATACGGCGTGCTGTGCAGCAGTGTCTGGAGGGTGAAACTCCACTTGAGATGGCTCTTCCCGATTCCTGAAAGGCATTAAAACCTTCCAAAGACATAATTATGGATGGTTTATGCTGGTGTCTTCGGTGAATTTTCAGTACATAGTACGATGCTACAGGTCTGTCATCTTCGTTTGCCCATCTCGAAGATTTAACTAACAAACAAAAAAGTGGCTTGAGATAGAAGTTGAGCAACATTCCAATATCGACAATAACTTAACAAAGAATACGAGGACCATCTTATATCAGTAAAGCACCAAAAGATGGACACAGATGGGTTAATCGAATGCATTAGCTATCTAAGCGATGTCGGAGGGGACAAATTCACGCAGAACGAATTAATTAGGTTACGATTATTTAAGAATTAATATTAAATACAGATTTTCTATAAGCGAAAGGGTACAACAGGTAAGTTCAAAAATGAGGGGAAAATAACCGATAATGCAGAAGTTACAGCTTTAGAAAAATTATTGGAATCAGTTGACCTGAGATGTAGACAGAATATAATATTTAGGTCTAAGGGCAAGCAATGGAATCTATGAGGTCGTTCAGTGGCAGCGCTGAAAGGGACATGAAGAGCAAGAGGTTTAAAAGTTGTGACAACGAAAACCTCGCAGTTGCACCATGAATCAAGTATTAGGAGAGGGTGCAAAGTAAGATGAAGAAAGAATATGAAAGAAGGTACAGTAAAAGGAACGAAAGTGGTTGCAGCAAGGCACGCTGCAAAGAACCTTAAGTAATGCCTACAGTGCACCGCATGAGTTCCACTGACGGCACCACCCCCCTTCGAAAATGAAAAAGCTAATGACGATATATCCGGCCATGTCCTTCGCACCACACAGGGTAGAAAAGCACGCGGCAGTGTCAGCTGTGCTCCTGCAGAAGCGTAGAAGAGCACAGATCTCCTTGGATGGGAGCCATGCGACGGGAGGCTGGAGAGGAGAGGAGATTTGTGGAGGATAAAGCCCAGAAAACACGTGAGTGGCCGAATTCCACACAGGCCATTTGGGCTGGTACGTCGTTAGAGGTAGTGAAGGCGATGACTACGATGACTGAAATCCATGAGGGGCGGTTGGTCGCATTCATCTGCATGATAAAACTTTGGTCTCGTAGGAAAGTAGTCGGAAATTTGATTCAATACCTATCCAGAATATGAAAATAGATATCTTTTCTATACAAAGTAACAGCAAGTAGATAAAACATTTGTACCTCTAAACTTGATGCCAGCCTTCCTTCTTTTAGTGATTTTGTCAAAAGAATAAACAAACAAAATTATCATGGGAAACAACATTCCAGGAAAATTGTGGGAACGCAACGTTTAGGTCACCTGATTGAAAATATAGTCTAGTTTTAATTAAATTTAAGAAAAACTTGCTCATGTTTGCTCTAATTTGCATTACTTGTTGAAAGTGATATGAATTACCGTAGTTATTGTACATGGAGGTGGTCTTTGATGAACCATGGAGTAAGAATACTTCCTGTCCGTAAAGAAAATTGTTATTGGAGAAGAAAAAAAAAAAAAAAGTTACCCAGAGGACATGGCTGTAACAGAAATATTTGAGTGCGGAGTGTTCAGTAAAAAGTCTGGTCTCACTACTTCCAGACTTAAGTGGGTGTCAAAGTCAAACCTAGAACATCTAACAATCAATACTCACGATTTAACTGGAACCGTTTTTTGTAAATAGATTTGATGGTGCA
>NC_087201.1:56910922-56915922 GCF_015104395.2 Macrobrachium nipponense | reverse complement strand
GATGATATGTTATTCTAACCACAAATATTCTTACAGTTGAAGGGCCACTCGTCGTCTTCATTATTAATCTAACGCATATATTTTACAAGACAATATCCGATCAATCGAAAAATACCGTACGGAAATATATTAAATACTGGTTGGTTGGCTAGAGTAGTCATGATTGATGACCCGTACGAGGATTGGGGAGAAGTTCTGGTATTCTTGAGGACCCAAGTGAAGGTAGAAATGCCGTCGAGGCTTTATTTAAGAGAAACTTTGGAAAATCATCCCTTTGTAATGAAGATTCCCAAATACCCACAGAATAGAAGAAGAATTGAGGCCAATGGTCGGTCATGCGTTGGGACGAATGACTTCATTCAGCGCTGAAACAGAAATTTACAGAAAAGGATCTGAAAGATGCGACAGGACGGATAACTCACAGTTGTGCTATGAAACAATTTTTAGAAGATGGTGAGTAGCAAAATGGAAGAAAGAATAGGAACCGAGGTACAGAATAATAAATCAAATGGGTTGTAGATAGTATATCGGCCGAAGGGAAGTTGCAAAGGACATCAAGTAATGCCTACAGTGCACCGTATGAGATACACTGACGGCATTAAACCCCCCCTCCCCCCTTACGGAGACAAAAACATACATTCTATAAAAGTATCAGAGACGTCTCTTTCAAATGTCGATGAATAGGCTTTTGTGTAAATACCAGAAGGATGTTAAAGTACTGTTCAAAGTTCCCATAACACAATCTTCTCTTGAGCAAATCACAGAGCTGATTGCGTAAACAAACCTGTATACGGGTACTGAATACGCACTTTCTCTTTCCATATATACTAGTCAACTTCTGACGGCATAGGAGCCTAAAAACGACCACTTTGTGGATTGTAAATGCACTCGCTTCTGTTCAAAAGAATCTACTCATTAGCAAAATGAAAACGCTACCTAAACGATGAGCTGTTAGCAATTCAAAAAACGGTGACTTCATTTACTATCAAACTCAGAGGCAGCATCGCATCGGTACCAACTTAACACAAATATTGACACTGACATTTAAAATGACGCAAAGTCTGACCAAATTGTGAAAACGAACAAAGAGCCTGTGAAATATGAAACTCCATCCAAAGGGAAACCACACACTAGAAGCTGTACCGACGAGTGGCAATAAACTCCTGCAGCCGTCAATCCCCTACCCGCCCCCCTCCTTACTCGAACACATGACTGGAGGGGGAGGAGGGGGGGGACCAATAAGCAACCCAAGGTGCAACATTTGAGAAGTCTCACCCTCCCTCTCCCCTCCCCTCCCCTTCCTCACTCCTCTACAGTTATGCAATGGAGAACCCTGTCTCCTGAAGCTGCCCTCCCTCCATCTTTGGCCATCATTCTCGTTCTCCAATGTGGCTATAAATGACCTCCCTTCCGTTTTGCCCGGTATACGAAACAATTGCTCCCAACCAGTTCACAATTTAAAACCCCCACATCAAAGAGAGAGAGAGAGAGAGAGAGAGAGAGAGAGAGAGAGAGAGAGAGAGAGAGAATATCAATCTCTACAGCCCCTTGACACTACTCCTCTCACTCATACGAGTCTTATCTTCGATAATCACCCTTTCAAGTCGTCTGCTGAACAGAGCTTGAAGATGAAGTCGTGCGTGGGCGTCTGAGCGTGTGCGCACGCGTGCTTGCGTGTTTGTATTTGCACGCGGGCAAGCACAGCGATTTATGCACAAATCTGAACTTTCAAAATGATTTCCTATGCCGCCCGCTATAAAGATGTGTTTAATACTTTCATGACATGTGAATTCGTATTCCGTCCAAAATAATCGAACACGCAACGTTAAAATGATGTATCTACATTATGTATGCACTGTTAGACCAATATTGCGCTCGTTTCGGATAAAATATCTGGAAGACTCGGAAATTAACCGAATCGATTCCACCCCACACTAACTCCGGGTAATCATTCACAAGAGCAAATTCTCATTTTAAATCCTTGTGAACTACCAACTATTTATTCGGCAACCTCTTGGAAATATTCCTCAGAAACCAATTCCGTGGTTTTTTTTTGTCATGTTCATACTTTTTGGATGGAAAATCAATCGACAATTAGTGAATGAATTAACACTTTTGCCACATTCAGTAATGTCTTCACAATACAAATTATTCAGTGGTTAGGAATTACTAAAAACGTTGCCGTGCCGTACTTTTCATTACAAAATGTAAAATCCTCCTATATAAAAATATATATATATATATCTATATATATATATATATATATATATATATATATATATATGTATGTATATGTATGTAACTATGTATGTATGAATATAATATATATATATATATATATATATATATTGTGTGTATGTATGTATGTAGTATGTATGTATGTATGTATATGTATATGTATATATATCATATATATATATATATATAGATATATATATATATATATATAATATATATATATATATGTGTGTGTGGTATGTTTGTATATATATAATTACATATATTTATACATATTATCCGAGAGAGAACGCTACCTATTCCCAGTTTACTATGAAACTTAAAATACATTACATAACGCATTACATACTTAATCCATTATGCCATACAAACATCAATACCTAAAGAATACAATAAAACCAACCGGGGTGGAGCGTTATCTAACAGAACAGTTTGTGTGTTTATACACGATTCGACCATTTTACTCGTGTCGTATGACAACAGAAATAGTAAGCACCCCAAAAAAGATATAGCTATCTCAGAAGACTCCGACGAGTTTAAACAAATATTTTACAGATTCATTGCTAACACACATTCCAGCCAAGTGCTACCAAAATTATTAAACGCTAAACCTTTTTTAACTAACTGAGTTGAAGATGAAGACACCCGTGTGTGTGTGTGTGTTGTGTGTGACCCCTCTGCATACGGTATTATTAGCTCAAACCACCTCGAACAGTGCGGCTTAGACCCTGATCCTTAAGCCACGTTACCACAGAGGTCATTTTCGTGGTGGGGTCACTAGGAGGCTTCATCCTCACGTTGATCTCCTATGGAGGAGGAGGAGGAGGAGGAGGAGGAGGAGGAGGAGTAGGAGGTGGTGGTGGTGGTTAATGCTGGGGTCACACATTCACGTATCACGACGGCGTATGCCCACGTATGTGGATCTTGGGCATCATCGCGGTGAAATGACCTTGAACAGCTGGTAAACAGGACACGGGCTACCGGACGTAAAGCCAGCGACGTAAATTGCGCCGCAAATGTACGCGCAAAGAAAGCAAAGTCGGACGTCTACCTGGAACTTACGCCGATCAACTTCACGTCAAGACACGCCCACCGTTGTGGGGCTGTGCTGTTGCCAGGGGTATGAGCACATTACTACAGTTTTTAATTTTTTTTTTAATTTTTATTCTGTTTGAATCCGCGAAAGACATCTACAACACAGCTGAATATTACAGTTGAAAATTATATGCACACAAAATCGAGATTTATTATCATTGAGAGAGAGAGAGAGAGAGAGAGAGAGAGAGAGAGAGAGAGAGAGAGAGAGAGAGAGAGAGAGAGAGAGAGACCCAGATACCAAGATATACTTTCTAATTGTACAACAAAAAACATTTCAGTAGACGCAATTAGAATAATGGTTGTAAATGAGCACATCACTAAAACATTTCAGTAGACGCAATTAGAATAATGGTTGTAAATGAGCACATCACTGATTATATATTAACCCCATTTCTGAATGATATTTATAGCAATAACCAAGTAACCAGTCGACAAGGAATACAATACGTAGTTTTAGGAATTATGATTTATGAACGCTTTGGGAGCTCTTATATAAGATTAGCACTAGAATTGTCTTGCTTCGATTTTACCATTCAGACATACAATTAGACTTATAAAACTGTGACTATGGGCGATTTATATTAAGCGATATAGAATAACATCTAATAACTTATCAAACATTCTTAAAATAAATAGGAATTCTACCTATTCAAGATAATATTTTTTATGATGTATATAGGAATTCCTCCTCTTAGATATTTACATTATTTGTTACACCATTATGTAAGACTGCTATTCAGAAGAAATAAATATCTTCGACACTTCCATAATCTGAGAATACCGTGTTACCGGGAAAGTGTTCGTGTGTGTGTGTGTGTGTGTGTGTGAAAGTTATTCTAGCAGATTATACTATACGTTTGCTGTCTACAAGTGAAGTCTTTTGTTATTTTTGGCCTAAGCAGTAAAGGTTATTTCAAAAAGGACTAATAGACATCCTAACAATTGTCTTCGTCAGAAATTTCCCCAGTATTTTTATATTCGTTACCATTTCCCACTCGCCTTTTATTGAAACCTTGTCTCCATATTCTGATCGTGATCAGCCACCTGAGACACAGAGAAACAGCCCCTGGGCTATGAAGCCATTAGTCCTGCTCCCACACAAATGGTTCGCACTGCATGGGTCCATATAAGTACTCGTCCAACCCGGGATTATTCATGGCCTAAAGGAAAACCTTACAATAACACCAGGCCCCAATTCCTCTACTGTTCCTGCGTTGCTAATCATAAATTAATTTCTTACTGGAGCAGGTGTACAGACGACGTATAGGCGGTAGATGCCGGAATCCTGTTGACGAAAATGACCCGGTTGTTGATTTCTGGTTGAGATTTGTGTACCGGAACGCTGGAAATACTACCTTGGGAATAGAGCCTGGGATTACCCTGTATCCCTCTGACAGATTCCAATTCATTGTTTGACTGATGATAGCGGTCAAAAGTCAGGAGAAAGTGGAAATCTTATTAGGAGCCAGTGCTAAAGGATTATTCCAAAATCCTCCATTGTCAATGAAAGAAATAACTGAGACCGTCAGGTCTTGGGATAATCCTGTGGCCATATTTTCAAGTTGATTTTCCAACAGATGAGCCGAGGGCGCCGACCTGACCTTTATACCACGCTACAGCGTTGCCATGTCGTACAGGGTTGTAAAGTAAATGTGAATCGGTTT
>NC_087201.1:56903422-56905922 GCF_015104395.2 Macrobrachium nipponense | reverse complement strand
TTCTCGCAGTCACTCCTTCACGGCATTATCACCACAATCCACTTTACCACTATAATCTACTCATTCGTCGCCACTCTATTCACATCATTCAATCCTTGTGCTTTATTTATTCCATCGATTCCTCTTATCAGTTCCATCACTGCCGTACCGAAATAGACCGCCCCTACAAAGCTTGTTCCATAAATATCTGACACTCAATCAACCATAAATATCTGACACTCAATCAAGAGATCTGTTTAATGACAAAACGACGTTATGAAACATCCTCCATCTTACGAAAATGTGGTAACCTATTACCTTAAAATCCCAATCGGCGCGACGACGACTAATTAACATAGGTGTCATTATACACAGATCCCTGACCCACCCCCTATTTTCGCGTCATTCTTTTTTCCTTGTGGGAATGGAATCGATTCCACCTCCAACCATGGGTGCAGCGTCCCCCCCCCCCCCCCAAAAAAAAAAAATAATAATAATAATAATAAAATAAAAAAAACTTTACTTTCACCAAAATGAGAACATCGCGAAAGGGAAAAGTTTGGCAGGGGGGTGTGTGTGGAGGGGAAATAATGAACAGGCGATATTGCATGTTACCGCAAACGAGATACACAGACTCAGCCGTGGGAAGTTATCAATCACATACACCAAAATATTTGGTCTACTTACCTTTTACGTTTTTTAGATTTTTTTTCTTGAATACTATTATCAGACACACCAAGAAAATTCCTAAAAACAACAGTCTTCAAATTTTTAATTGAGGCCACTACCATTCAAATTCAATGTACAGCAAATTATCACACGTACATTATAAATTTCCGCTAAAGATTTCCCCATTATATTTTGTATTCGTTGGTTCTCGTAAGTCATTCAATATATAATAATTTACTTTCCCGTCCAGATATTACATAACTTCCCGTAAAAACACAATTCATCTTATGATCTTTGAACATGAATGCAGCAAAGCAACCACCATGAGATACTTCAAGGTCGCATACAAAACTACAATAGAAATCAAACGTTGTGTAAAAACCAATGGATACAGATCATAACAATAGAGAACCGCAATCATAGAGGTTAGCGAATACAACACAAGGTGCTCTTTAAAAAGTTCAGTACATCTTATTTTGGACATAAGGCTTTTATTCTTGTAAACGAAGAGACGTTAAAATTACTTTACAGAACTGCTCCTCTCCAGAACAGAGGGGGCTACTTGGCAAAAGACAATTCTTTTCTTTTCGACAGAGAGAGAGAGAGAGAGATAGATATTCCTGATCTTCATAAAGCCTCAAAAAAACCACCAAACCAGTCCATAATGTTACTTTCTTTCATCGACACCTGAGGAACCAGAACTATGATTATCATGAATCTTACTTCGCCTTTTACGACTTGGTTATTTGCGTACTTTCAGCTACAGTTGACGACTGAAACCATTATGGGATAACCTCAATTCCGATTTATAATCCCACGATATTAGTAACAATTTGCGTTCAATACGTCGTGCCTGGTGCTAATAAAACTCTCTACATTTTCTTCAGGGACTTCAATATCGTTAGTACAACTAGGCACAATCCACCGTCTAAAGAAAATATGTTCCCATGTGTCAAATGGACGCAAAAATCACCGTTGCCAAATATTACCATGTCCTCGGGTACCTTCAGATTAACAAAGATTAACTGAACAATAACTACAATAACTTCTTCCCTTTACTCGCTCACGAATAGCTCCGGATATTCTGTTCTTTCAACTGTTTGGAAGGAAGGGACAGCAGGCAGCCCTTGGTTAACCAACTGGTGTCCTGATCCCCTTGAAAACCTGCGATAGTTCTCCTTAGTAGTAAATGCTTAAAGCTGTTATTGGTAAGAAATGTATTCACATTAACTTCGACATGACGAATGCCTAGAAAACATTTAATTAAACAAAACATTTTATTTTTCTTTCTGGAAAACATATCAAACTCAACAGTATAATTTATTTTTTCTGTCATACAAATACTACACACACGAAAGAAATTTGTTCTAATAAGTATGCCAACTTCCTATGGGTTTCGTCACATGATGCTCTCCAATAGCTTTATATAATCAAATTACTACTGTATAAATGTCATGAATATACGGAGTAGTATACGTCAACAATAAGCATTAAAAAACAAACAGATGATATACAATTCCACAAGACCAACCACCACAAAATCTCGTAAATGACCTGGGTTCCAGGTCATTTAACAACAAAAGCTGGATGATGCAGGCATACGAAGTCAATTACACTAATGACTGACCAGGTTACCATCCCGGCAGTTCCCATCCAGATTATAAAAGGTAAAAACAATTTCTGTTGCACCACCAATGCACTCATCTCTGCAGGGAAGCACCGTTCAGAGATGAGCATTTTTGAATCATGTACGTACAACTGTTTCAAGAGCTGCTACTTGGAGCATGAAAAACTTCCAATAGCTTTCTACATTGGGGAAATAACAAAGCAAGTTAAGATTCGGTGGCATCAA
>NC_087201.1:56825922-56900922 GCF_015104395.2 Macrobrachium nipponense | reverse complement strand
CTGGACAGAAGAGGCGCGTGCCGTTGCAAAGTGCGCCTTCATGACGAAAGACCCACTGGAAAAAAAAACCTACTGGAAAAAAAGAACCTAGTGGGAAAAAAACCTAGTGGGAAAAAACCTACTAGCGAAAAAAGCCTACTGGAGAAAAAAAAATTGACTAAGAGAAAAAAAAGCCCTATTGAGAAAAAAAGACCTACTGAAAAAAACTCAAAAAAATAGACCTACTGGAAAAAAAATTATGAACGAACTCTGAGGGACTGCAGCACCTAAACTGATATTTATTTGACTGTGTTTATGGATAGTGGTTCCACCGCTTCCCGAAACACCAGATCAGATGCGGAAGAAATTAAATACCAAATCTACCTGTAAGCCATTATTTGTATCTCGGGCAATAAGGGCCCGACCACTTTAATGACTCCAATAAAATACCATCTTTTACTTCCTCCTCTTGACTGGAGGTTAATCCAACGGTAGCGGTATTCAAGTAACAAAAATGGCTTTCTTTTTTCATTCGTCTTTTGTCTCAAGTTTCCTCTACCACACTGAAAATTCGCAGTGGAGAAAACGGTTTTCTATTCATTTTAACTGGCATCTACAAACTCAACTTTCACGCAACAACAAAGTTGACGCTCCAAAGTAAAGAAAATAACAGCAGTTATGATCTCAACTACAAAAGGAATCCACACTTCATTCTGAAATGCTGAAAATACGAATCAAATCAGGCAAATATCGGGAAAACCTGAATGCCAATTTTAAAAACCTTAAGTTACACAAACTCATGCAGTGACAAATTTTGAGAGAGAGAGAGAGAGAGAGAGAGAGAGAGAGAGAGAGTAAATAATATCCAATATCATCCTCTGGCAGCAAGATACTCCAAAAACCAGAAAAAAAAAAAGATGACAGAGCGGAAAAGTTAATACAGCTCTGCAAGAGCACCGACCTCATGAAAAGGTCCCTGTGATCAAGAGTCATCTGAGTGTGGGGCTTTGAAGTGGCAGAACGCACCAACCAACACCCGTTGAAGTATTCACGGTGCTCTGTGAGCATCTAGTCGCTACCCAAGTTCCAACCCGCCCGGCCCCTACCCCTCACAGACGTGGGAGACTACTATATATACCTCTGTCATCCTCAACCTTACAGATTCCCTGCCTACCACAACTGCGTCCCTGCCTCGTTCTCTGTATACCAACAGACTGTGGGCAACAGCAAAAACGTCAGCCACAACTGTAAAGCCAATCTCAAGAACGGGATATAAAAATCACAATACGGCAACAGGACTGCTTGTAGCCGACAAAATTATGGTTATGGGAAAGTACTTCAATGTCAGTGTAAGTGACTTGATCAGTGAATGTTTTGGTCAACTATGAGGATTGATTACATCTATTAAAACTATCGTCATAACATCTAGATTATTGACGCCGTAATACATATAAAATAGAAAACTAAAAATAAATAAGTTTAAAAACAAGACCCGAGGAAGATATTACTACACGATAAGCAGGTTAACAAACTGGGCTATCTAGAAAAATATTTCCCATAGAAGGGCAAAGACCTGTACGTTCTCGTAAGGATCAAAAAGTTAACGGGATTTAAAAAATTATAAGATATATATTATTATAAATATTCAAATAGAAGATAATTATATAAGAATTATTTTATTGTAAAATATACATATATTTTAATTAATTTATTATATTTAATTTATATTAATAATATTATAATTATTTTTATATAATATATATATATATATAATATATATATATATATATATACTATACATATTATAACGTATTTAAATAAATATTTATAAATTATTATAATTAATATATATTATTTATATCTATTTAATATTTTATTATATATATTATATATATATTATATATATATATATATATATATATATATATATATATATATATATATATATATTATTTTTATTATATATTTATATATATATATATACTTATATATATATATATTTATGATTAATTTAAAATAAATATAAATTATTAAATATATAAAATAATATATATATATAAAATATAATATATATAGTATATAAATATAAATATATATATATATATATATATATATATATATATTATATATATATCTGTTGTGTGTGTGTTCAAGACCACACCTCGGATATTCTCGTTAAAAAACCAATCCATACTGAAAACGAGCATGGCAACTGAGATTAATTAGACATTTGAAAAAAATTAAAATCTTATGCCCAAGCTTTCCAAGACAAAAGAAGAACGACAGGAAATTAGAACAAACAATGATAGGAGCCCCGTGTAACCCAGTTACCTCGGAGGAGCAACCACCTAAGGCTCAGCAAAGCATGATCGGGTTAACTCGAGAGAAGAGCGTTTATTTCCGACAACACACTGCCCTACTTTTCCAGACAATGCTTCACCAGACTTGACCTGAAATGACTTCAAGGATGCGCCACTCTTGCATACCTGCTATCGTGACAACAGTTGTTTCACTTCACGCCAGCGTCAAAGAACAAAAATGCTATATATTTGTCTCTTATCTACAGTTAACACACAAGGAGGGCAAAGTAGTTAGTATATCCATTATTGTCTAGCCAATGTTACACAAGAGGCACCTGATCAAACAGATTCTCAAGTATTTATACATCAGTAATTCACCCAAAGCCTAGCTCCTAGAATGGTATAATTTTAATGGTAACTTTAACGATTATTTCAAAAGACGGAGGATCCAGAAAAGGAGACGTTATTATGATGTAATGCATAAATGTTAAAATGCTGACGTAACAGCCGCCATTCTTCTCCACTATAACATCAACTTCAACAGCCATTCATTAACCCTTTAGACAAATGAGCCTTGTGTTTATTTTTACTAAATGACAAGGAAAAAAAACTTTAAAAATTCGAATTATGAAGAAAAATACAGTAACTTAAACGCTACACGATTAAATACGGACTGTAGATTGGTTATGAGAAATTCCTTATCTGATGCCAAATTGGTTATTGGTTAAGAGATTGCATTATCAATGTGATGCCAAATTGGTTATTGGTTAAGAGATTGCATTATCAATGTGGTTAACAGAATGCATTATCAATGTCCAAAAACTGAAAGCGGTTTCTAAAAAATAGACACGACTCGTGTATAGAGTTAAGCGGCTGTATAAGTTCAAATGCCAAGACCAGCAGCCATCAAATAAAAATTGTTATTTACAGTAATGCTGGAAAGGACATTTTCAAGTGTTTCACTCTCAACCTTGACGGAAATCTTAAATAATGCAATTAATACCTTGCAAGGCTGCGCCAATCAATAGCGCGTTCCATTTCTGTGGACACCAAACTTGAACAGCCAAACCCCTCGTTCTTTAAATAACTCTGCCACCAAATCTCAAGAGGGGCCTGAAATTCAACGATCAAATTTTGGTGGTGGTTGGAGGATTCCGTCATTAACCAGCTTCCACAAACAGAAACGGGCTGCGGCAGGGGGCATGAATTTTGCAGATAAGAAACCGCGCTTCGAAACAATTTGCATAATCGCCTCAAGTGACAGTCCCTCGAAAGTGCTGAATACCATTGTTATTGTTGAACTGTTACGCAGCTCGTTCGTATGGAAATGTATTAACACAACGTTAAAAGCCAAGCATAAGACGTTAAGTATACCTTCGTTTTACCAGACCACTGAGCTGATTAACAGCTCTCCTAGGGCTGGCCCCAAGATTAATACTTTACGTGGCTAGAAAACAACTGGTTACTTAGCAACGTGACCTACAGTTTATTATGGGATCCGAACCACATTATATCGAGAAATGAATTTCTATCACCGGAAATAAATTCCTCTGGTTTCGCGTTGGCCGAGCCGACGAGGAACTAAGCAATAAGACGTCCAGGCATTTGCATAATATATAAATTATTAACACTTGTTCACATTAATTGACAACTAATTTACTATTTCACGGCCTGGTCAGATTTAAAAAAAAAAAATAATAATACTTTTAACATCCCTACGGAGATTCCTAAATAGCTAGCGAGGTGACAACCATATTTAAAAGAGACTGTACATAAAACAAACATTCATAGTAATTAAGAAGAAAATAATTTACTAAGATACTGAGACCTGAGACCCAGGGATCACACAAGACTTGAACACTGCTCAAATAGAAAACTTCTTTAGATTTTAAACGTTTATATTTCAGGTATTATGTTGTGTGAGAGAGAGAGAGAGAGAGAGAGAGAGAGAGAGAGAGAGAGAGAGAGAGAGAGAGAGAGAGAGAGAGTCCCAAGTGATTCAAGTGGAAGAATATCACTCAATTAGAAAGCCCCCATCGGGCCACTATTCCACCCACTTTACGCGCCTTTAAAAAAGGGTGCTTCCCCGTAGCAACTCTTAACAAACCATTCATTGTATATGTACGTACACATGCAGAAGTGATACACACACACACACGGAACCAGTTTCACAAATGTACATTGAAAAACACTTGAACCCGTTTAGTACTAGTAAGTGATTCCAAAAAGTGAGAGGAAAACGGGAGAAACAGTATATATTTTGCATACTACAATATTAATAATAAAAAGTATATATATATATATATATATATATATATATATATATATATATATATATATATATATATATATATATATATATATAATATAATACTACACAATCTTGAAAAGCAAAGAAAATCTTTCTCTACCATAATGACAACCTTGGCCCATCCAAGTCCAACGCACAAAGTAAGAACATCAAAGAGCACCAGCATATACGCTGTACCTCTCAAGGCCCTTTTAAAATACGCACGCCAGCTGAGTGCCACCAGACGCATGCCCAACAGATAAAATTGTAGGATGGCACCGTGGACGATATGACCCACGGTAAGGAAAACCCACACGGGGAGAACTTCCCCTAAAAATAGCCCAACCACCCCCTCAGGAGGCAGCCTTCCCACCTAGAAGGACCCAGCAGCCTTTGGGCCAGTCCACCACCACTTCTGCCCCATTAGCTTATCTCATCAGAATCTACGATGACGTCAATAGTAGACCCTCTTCCCTTCCAAACGTAATCCACATTTCAGCAAATACGAGAAAACTTATAACTTCAAGCTCATTGGTGTTGTTAACTGAATGTAAAATGCACCGAATACGTATGAGTACCTTGTGTTAAGTCCTGGTTTTACATCTTGGCTACCAATAACAGCACACTTATTTTTTGCGCGCGTGCGTTACAACTGACTGGCAAAATCATTACATATGCATAACGTTTTCTCTCGTAATTTACGGCCCTAGAATATTGTGGTTGCGTGACCAATGGGGAAAATATATCTCAAAGCTACACTATTTCAGTATGCCTCTACATACCTGACGGGAAACCCATTTCCTGGCATTTGGGTCAAGGAGAATTCAAGGAGGCCATCTCTTGCGGGCTCATGGAGAAGAGAACCACCGTATAGTATAACGATCCGCAATGACATACATAGAATATAAACAAGTCAGTGAATGAAAGTATAAAACAAAACAATCTCAAAAGCTTCGTGGTCAGCGATAAGGAAAAAACGAGCGAAAATATCCAGAGAAACGTTATCATTGCACGCCATAAAGCAGCCCCTACGACGACAGCAAAACGAACCTAAACAATATAATTTTATACAGTCCAACAAAGTCGGCCGACAGTCGGGGGTGAATATCTTGTCTTCAGACACATTGCCGTCTCTAAATCACGGGAAAGTGCTTCATGACACTGGGGTCCCTTCGGCCTCATTACAAGGGTTCTCTTCCTCCACAAACGTTATCGGGAAGCATAACTTGCACCAGACGATACCCAAACGAGCCTGGGGGCCTTATCGCGATTTCCTTTGAGCGCGATCGTCACCGTGAATCTGATGATGATGAAGATAAAAGTACCCTAAAATGACAGTTGCCGTAACATCGTTTGTACAAAATACTGGTTCTTTTTATCGCCGGCTTTAACCCATTATACCAGGAGTCTTTATTAAACCAGTCATCCGATTTCTCCTGACGTCATGAGTGAAGGTATGCCAAGCAAACACTACTGACAATTTTTCAGATTTTCCTCAATTTTCAATGAAGCCCTCCCTAGCTTTTAATCAACACATTACACCGACAAGGAAGAGGTAATCCCCACCATTACAAGATGACTCCTAACAGTCCAGTTGCTTGAACCTTGCCAAATCCAAACAAGGGGCGTCAAGGGCTGTATTACTCAACATAAGAAAAACGCGCCAACGCTGACGTTCCTCTTTCCCAAAAAGCTTCAATCTGATAAGGCCTTTATCGACCACGCAAAACGCACACCGAGGCAAGATCAAGAACACGATATTTCACAAGAAACCAAGTATGTGAGCGTGCGCGTTGGTTCCTCTTCCAAGAATTTGGTCCGATGGCTCCCACCAGGAACCAAATTAGCCATACCCAGACTTGCAACTAATTAATGATCAGAGGGGATTCGAACACTTAATAATGCGACACAAAGATATTATTGACATTTCAAGTTTCCTTAGACAAATACGAATACCCAACACTACATTTAAATCTTAAAAACTATTTTTGTATCTTCACTTTTAAAGAGAGAGAGAGAGAGAGAGAGAGAGAGAGAGAGAGAGAGAGAGAGAGAGAGAGAGAGAGAGAGAGAGAGACTCATGCGTCTGTTCCAAGGTTACACTAACGAACGCAGTTATGATCAAACTTGATGCAAACCTTTATCGACCTTATCACTTACATCATAACATTACGTAAACATCGTTATCTTTGCCACTTAAATAGGCTGTAGAACAGACGGATAAACACAGAACAAAAACAAAAAACCGGATCTCTTATTTGGTCCAACAGTGACCATTCCGACTGTACCCACGAATTAATACAATTGCTGGCAGCCCGTCATGAACCAATGCAACCAGCATACTTGAGAGCGAGCGGCTGCATTCACAACCTGGAGACTTGTTCCTCGACGAGTAGAATCACAGCGGCGTGCATACGGGGACACGCCTGTAACATGAATCGTGTGTGTGTGTGAAACCAAACGAATGATTTGCTTCTGTTTAATTCTAAAATGTATCTTGATGCCAAAATACAACGTGATATGTCAAGATAAAACACGTCCCTTGCTCGAACGCAATTTAGACAAAGCAAGCACCGCCTTAATCGCCAGAATCAATGGAGTAAGCCGTGAAAAGAGCATGACTAATTTTTCGACAATCATAGATACATAGGACAATACTTCCTTATACTTCCTTAACAACCAAATATCTACACAGTTCAGCTAATTAGATCCATATTCTGCAAGGCACCATGTTTGTTGGGGGAGGGGAGGAGGGGAGGGAGGCCGGGAGAGAGAGAGAGAGAGAGAGAGAGAGAGGAGGATGAGAGAGAGAGAGAAAAAAAAAACACAACGTTTTCCGCGAAACCCCCCACCCAACCAATGCCATGACCTACCACATGGCACATGAGACACCCTAGATTAGTGTCAAGTTAGCTCTGGCTCAGTTGACACTAATCCAGGCCATTCCCTGACAGTAATGGGATTCTATGAACTCTGCAAACAACCGAATCATTTCCGAGTGGAATGTGTGAGGACTCGCGTTAAGTGACTTGATCTTTTTAACTCAAGTTCTTCCACTTTCGGGTGCTGCTGCTCTTACGATTAAAATCGAATCGTTATGATCAATCAATCAGAGAGAGAGAGAGAGAGAGAGAGAGAGAGAGAGAGAGAGAGAGAGAGAGAGAGAGCCAAAAGTCGGTCGGGCAAATTTAAGAGGCACAATAAAAACGCAAAAGCTCGACTACATACAATAGCCTTCCTACCCATTAAATGCGTCGGTCTCTCGACCCTGTCCCTTCATGAATGGAAATAAGCCGGATACAAGCTGTTAAAAAGGGACACCACAAAAACGGAGACAATGCAAGCGGATTTTCATACAATACAGTTGACGACGTCACTGTTTACGGTCACACTTTTCTCGTCCCCTTTGCTCGTCTATGTGTAATGAAATGTCACTATGTCGTTCCTTCCAAATTCACTAATACTACTCTGAACATGAATGAAAAACTTTTAAATACAATCCTTGAATTTCTTTTATTGTGC
This sequence comes from Macrobrachium nipponense, assembly GCF_015104395.2. Taxonomy (NCBI): domain Eukaryota; kingdom Metazoa; phylum Arthropoda; class Malacostraca; order Decapoda; family Palaemonidae; genus Macrobrachium; species Macrobrachium nipponense. The sequence continues at coordinate 56,892,831 of NC_087201.1, read as the reverse complement.
ACCATGCTAAGAAATTAAACATACATTAGAATAACATTGAACATAAAAATAAGAGACTTCGTGTAAAGAGTAACACTTCCGATAAAACTTGTACACTGGTTTATTTCAACGTGCAGAGTCACTCTTTCCCTTGGCAAACAAAGCCATTCTGATTAGAAACTGTCAAGGATTCTTGACAGCCATTTTCAATTTAATCGTTGAATTAGCGAAGTTGACGACGTACCAAATGTTTTCAAAAAGTTTGAATTAAAATCAGATGGTTGCCCCCAATTCTCACACAAAGTCGCTAATGAGGTCATGAGGAGGCAAGATTTGGTAGAACATTCACCGTGACCGCCTTCCGATGATTAGATACTGGTGGATATCTATGAAAAGCGGCCATATGTCATCCAAGGTCTAGAGAATAACTCTATAGACCTTGATGTCAACACTGATACTGTCTAGCCAATTGCTACGTACTCTACAGACATGTTCACAGTCCATCTCTTTATTTCTTATGTAATAATAATAGTTTTCAATAATTTTACAACATTGAAATAAAATGGCAATCATAAAAAAAAGACATGTTAAAAGCAGTAAAGTGAAACTGACGAGCAATAACGCTAACACAGCCGAGTGTCTACATCAAAAGTCCATATAACCACAACATACCACTCGACAATTAGCTATAAGTTTCTTAATTAATTGAATTGCATATGGAATTAAGGCCAAAGGCCAAGCAATGGGACCTATGAGGCCACTCAGTGCTGAAATAGAAATAGAGAATAAAAGGTTTGAAAGGTGTATCAAGAGGAAAACCTGGCAGTTGCGCTATGAATCAATTGTTAGGAGAGGGTGGAGAGCAAGATGGAAGAAAGATAGAAGAAAGAGAATATGAAAGGAAATAAGTACAAGGAACGAAAGGGGTTGCAGCTAGGGGCCGAAGGCACGCTGCAAAGACCCTTCAGTAATGCCTCCATGCGGTGCACTGACGGCTCTAACCCCTACGGGGATTTCTTCATTAAGACCAGATTCATGAATAATCTAAATCCAAAGGAAAAAAAGGCGTTAATATCTGTTCTATGACTAACGCTTAGCCAGTAGCCAAATTGATAACTACCATTAAAACAATTTCTACGGCAATTTACAAATAATTTCACAAAAAAAATTTCCAAAATGAAAAAGATAAAAGTCATTTCCCGGACTTTTACAATGCTAAGACTGTCTCCCAAGGACTGATTTTTCCCCGGTATTTGAGCACTCGGGGACAAAAGTTTAATGGAATATTTTACTTTAGGTAATGAATGGCTTTATATATCTCCAACAGTACACAAACTACATATATTGATGATCGTTTCAGCATTACGTTAGAATTTCCCTGCTCCTCTCTCTAAACGATCCCCAGAAATCACACCTGAAAACCCTCTTACACCTACGTACTACATATCGGTCTCCAAGCATCTCAGTTTTCTGCCAGAGAAAGCAACCGAGAAGGACATACCAAACACACCAAATTGCAGCCTTGTAGCCTCAGCATTTTCATCTTATTCAAGATTCAAGTGAGCCATGATTGTGAGTCTGGCACCGCTGTAGGGGTGGCCAACAAGAGAAGCCACCACCGGGATGCAGCTGCTAGTTTCATGACCCATGGCCGAGTTTTCATAAAGCATTAAGACGTTGTACGTACATTAAACTTGATTGCGCCAAATTCACTTAGGTGCATTTTTTAAATTCTTGTCTTCCAGAACTCTCGTCTTCCCACAGGATTCCCTTTAACAGCTGAGAATTTTCAAACTTTTCAATTTGATTCTACAAAATCTCGCACCCACAATCTCACACCCTCAGCAACAATTCAACGTGGCAAGTGTTATGTTATTGATAAGTCTTGTAAGATTTGATGAGCAGGAGACTGTCAAGAATTGTGCCAAATAGCTATCTTCTCTAATCTCCAATTGAAGGATTTGTATTAAGGAGCTGATTATCCAGAGACACTTCGCTTGTGCCTACTTTCCTTTACACACACACACATATATAATATATATATATATGTTAATATAATTATTATATATATATTTATATTATATATATATATATATATAGATAAATATACGATATTTATATATATATATTATATCATTATTATAATATATATTATATTTAAGATATATATATATATTATAGAATATATATTATTATATAATATATATATTTATATATATATATCATATTAATACTTATATAAATTCATCTATATATTATATATATATATAATATATATATATATATATACACAACACGCACACACACAACACCTAGTCACTTCACGTTGACAAGGTACCATTTCCTTCTATACCTTAGCCTCTTACCCAACATTTATAATCGTATTCAACAGAAAAACATCCGTGGCGTTCACATAATTATGTATGTGTGTGTACGTATGTATACTATATATACATATGCCTACATACATATATAGTGTGCGTTTAGATTCAGTAATAAATGATCGACTAACTATCATTATGTTCAAATCCTGGCCGTGGGTATTGTACTTGATTAAAATTCGCTTTGGGAGAATGGTCTAGTTAATTCGTCATTAAAGAGTTAATTATTTATTAATAATACTTAAAAAAACACTGTAGATGCACGTGACTTAAAATTATATATAATTATATATATATAATTTATTTTATTAATTATATTATTATGATAATATTATTAATATATATATATAAAATTATATATTATATATCTATATATATATATCGATATATATAATTACATAATTACATGCGAGGAGAATAATTAGGATTATAAAATACTTCAGAATTACCGGGATCGCATAAAGGAAGAAGTGTCATACATGTACAACCATGAACTAAAACTTGCATCAATGCAAATATTACAAAATGTACGTAATGTCGACCTACTCTCAGGTTCTGGGTGAACGAATGAGGGAGAGATGTCAATATGAAGACAGAACAAACTGTAATGAAATGTAAGGTTAAATTCTCTCTCGCGCTTTGTTTGCATGAAATACCTGTAATTTTGTTTAATCATGTAATTGCAAAACGTTAACCGCTATCTTAAAATATCATCAACAATGTTCAACGAGAAACAATCTCCATTTGCTATACTTCACTATTATAGTGATCATTCTCTACTACTAACGATCAGATGTGGTTTCCGGAAGTGCCAACGACGACTACCACACTACTGTAAACTAACAACCCTCCTTCATACTATGCTTCCTGAAGTCCTTCCCGGAGTCGTCCGACTACCGTTGTTTGACACCGCTGATCTCGCTTAGGGCTCGAGGACGGCTCTCTCGCCAGGAAGGGCAGAGCTGGAGGAAGTGGGGAGGAGTCCCTAGCTAAGGGGGGTGAAGAGACCCAACCCCCCGCCGGAACACCGTTACCTGTGCCTGTTCATAACCGCACCTCGCTGCCAGCCGTTACCATGACACCCCTACCGAGACCAGGATCCCAATCTCTCTCTCTCTCTCTCTCTCTCTCTCTCTCTCTCTCTCTCTCTCTCTCACACACACACACACACAAGAACACTAGTAATCAAAGTTTCTCGTTCTTGCTTGTCTGAACGGGGTCAAAATCCATCTACACGGTGATTTTAACAGTTTCGAAGAGGGGTGTAAACGCTGAACTTTCTTAATGTCATCAAATCCCACCCCCCCCCCCCCCATTACAAAAACGGTGCGATGTCATCAGCTAAGGAAACAAAAGTTGTCGTTGCAGAAGGAAAACTTCCATTCACTTCAAAGAGCGGGAGACTACAGGTGTGGGCGAAAAGCAACACGGGAGGGCGGTCTTACCTAAATTACTTCGCAATGGCTTACACTAACAACCCCTATTTCCCGAAGTTCTCTGCGAGCTCACATACAGATATTCTGAAAGTAACAATTGAAGACTCGAGTCTATTTAAACCCTTAATATTATAAAATAGCTTTGCCTGTCGAGTTCCCATTTATGCCTAAAATATTGCAATTTATAAATTATAGTATTTCAATAACTTGTTTCCAAAGTGTACCAGAATGAGTTATTTTTCAAGCAAAATTGGGAAAACTACTGTTATTCATAGTGTGCTTATATAACCTCCCAATAAGAATTTTTGTCTTGTTCTACAACTGTCATCAAGACTTACAAATTTCGAACCCAATAATTGCGACAAGCAACTGGAGATTATGAGAACGGGGTTTAAGAGTGAATCTAACAGATTTCACCATGACGGGGGGGGGGGGGGGGGGGGTCAATATACTGAAGAATCAGTCGCTTTGTAAGATGTTCTGTCTAAATTCCTCCTCCTAAACATGGTGCGCGTGCCCTGACCCTCCCTAACCTCGAACCCAAATCCAATCCATGAGAACGGGACATGAGCATAACTGCTCGACTGGAACTGGCCTGCCTCCCTGCTTCCACGGGAACCACAGGGCATTATAATGATCTCTAAGCCACAAATAATATGGTGTGTGTGTGTGTAATGGGAGGGAGGTAGGGGGTTAAGAAGGAAAATTCATAAGATATGGAAGTGGATAAGCAGCTATAGGGCACAAGAGGGAAAAATGGTGCATAGAGATAGAAGATACATGTTAATACATTGGGGGTGGGTGGGGGGGAGTAAATAATTGAAAATAATTCTAATTAAGCAAAAGTTCGACCTAAAAAATCTGCTTCTTATCAATGACTCTAGATGGCTGAAATACAATGATAATACACACTCGACTCTTACTTTCAACTTTTCAAAAAAGAATCAAACTTGCAAATACCGTAACGGTATTTAAATCTCGAGGCAAACATTACAAATCCATCATCTCCGTGCAAGGATACACTGTAGTACAACGTTATGTCAAATTAGATATAATGTACAGTTATTTTTAGATCATTTCAGGTCGGCTACTTTCCCCAAACTTTGGGCTTTGGGATTTAGTCGCTCTCTCAACGTGACCCTTTCATAAAACCACCTCAACTTCAACAACGAGAAAATAAATTTCTAATAAATTGGATAAAAACTAGACTGAAAACCGTACCAGTCTTTCTTTGCATGTAAATACCTTCGTGAGGCAAATATGACCGAATGCCTCGAGGGGCATTGGAACGACAATAAACAGCTGTTACCGCAAAAGACATCCAGCAGAGAGAGAGAGAGAGAGAGAGAGAGAGAGAGAGAGAGAGAGAGAGAGAGAGAGAGAGAGAGAGAGAGAGATATTTACTGTGCAAGGCTGTGACAGACACACCTTGCATTATCATAAAAGCAAAAAGTTAGTGCAATGACTTGAGACGAATGTTCCATAGCTGCCACTCGTGCAAACCATTACATTGTCACAACTTCCGACACACCATTGGTTCTTGGTTCCAACAAAACAAAGGAAGGAATTAAATAAATGTGATAGAAGCCCTACCAGTACAAGACAGACGACCCTTCAAGACAAACTGGAAGCTCTTTGAAGTCTTACTGATAAGTCTTCCGTGCTAATAAATAGTTTCCTGGGTGAAAAGAATCGTGGAGGATTACTTTTGAAGCACAACAAAAGCCTAGTCAAAATCTCTGAATTTTCGTTTGTTTATCCGGATTTTATGAAACTTTAGCAACGATAGAAAACCCTCGATTTTACACCTATACCGTCTCTTCCCAATACGTATTTGGAAACAATAAGAAAATCAAATGTATCAATATCTGGAAACAGAAAAATTAAATATCCACAAAAGTGAAAGAGTAAAATGTCACAGTAAACAACATGTTAATATCTAGACTCAACCTAAAAATCACTACAGGAACTCCTCCGTATCTTATGTTGCCGCAAAAAGTGAACACCCTTTCACGCACGCCTCAAGTTCGAATCAAGTAGCTTGCAAGAGGTGTCACAACGGGCCACGAAAAGCCAGCGGAGCGAGGGAGCTCATTGAGTGTGGTTAAGACAGGCGGTTAGCCTTCAAACTAATCAGGCTACGATTAACCTAAGATTGACCTCAGTGCGTGGCTATGATGAAAGTAACTAGTAGAATGTGTGAACCACCGCCTAGAGAGAACATGTCCTGCCTATCGAATCTGATGGCAATCAATCATCAGATGAAGAATGAGCTGATGTGCAGAGAACTTAATACCTGCGTCCTGATTAGAGCAATCAGCCATCCCTTCAGAGATAAAAGTGCTCATTTCTGGTCAGTTTGATACTGCCAATGCTCTTGAAACTTGAAGTTTGCGTTCTACCTCTGTCTTCCTAACTAAATAATAATTATGCAGAACGGGAGAATTAAAACTGAAGTAGTAGTATGCGATCAAAACTCGAATTCTGGATCCATTTCCCCGAATTTTCCGATAAAATACAGAAATTCTGGGTAAAAGACTGCAGAGCATATATTAATTTACTTACCCTTCCTTGAAGTGCCTTTTGAAAGAAAGCACAGAGTTAAATTTCCTCTAATTATCACGTGTTCGTCTCCGACAACAAATTAATCAACAAGGACATAACTTCGAAAGTGAGTCGTCACATTAAATAAGACCTCCCAGGACAGTTAGACCTCTGCCTAAGGCCAAGCTTTATACTTGTTCTCGTTTTGCATTTACATGGCTGACATACAGCTTCTTACAGTTCAATAGGCAAGACGGAGTCAGCCTTGTATTATTTTTCCTACGAGATTTTATAACGCATTATTTTTTCTCCTATAATATTTTGCAAGCTTTGCATTATTCTTTTCCTACGATATTTTAAAAGATGTGTACCAAAAGTGAACGTCATGACTGGTAACCAGTGATGAGATTTGGGGAGCGAGATGGGTAACCTAGAGAAAGTGCCCGATAGGGTAGGACTGCTGAACCCTGGCAGAGGTTTGCCGACATCGAAGGCTTTTCTAATGACTAAGGGAACATTACAATTCCTGTGAGCGCATCTCACTGCGAACCCCAGGATGGTTATCCGATCTACATACCCCAGTTTCCAAGCAATGATTCAATTTCTATATTATCAAGTTCCTTATAAATCCACCGTCATTCTATAAAGAAATATTAATCAGCTGGAAAAGATAAATGCTACCATGAAACAAATTTCTACTGTACATTTTAAAACTTTCTTCCGTTTTCTAGTCCTAACAGATCGTGCCCGGAGCTTATCAACATCAAGGAGTGAAGTGCGGGATTACCTGCTGTTATGAGGTGAAAGCTGGTGAATCACAGGGGGGAAATCGAGGCCCCGGAATTAGGTATATTCGACACACGAGGTTAAACTTTTTGCTCTATAAATGCTTAAATATAAACCGCAAGTTTCACACTAAATTGCTTTCAAGGGAAAACTGGCATCCACAAGATGACGGGGCGTAAAATAAAACAAACAACACGAATTTACGAAAGAACAATATTATGGCGTAACTAGAGCAATCTACACCGACGACGGAATGACACCCATGTTACTATTTTTCCTCGTGAAGATGAAGAGCAATCACACTGAATTCATAGCTGACGGTTCTGTAAACCTTGACCACATACAGGCAGCGGTTAAGCAGACTCCCTACACTCGTTTGATGCTTTCACAGTTAAACCCAAGCAATCTTCAACCATAAATTCGTTTGAAACCGTTATTACTAATGAGACTTATAGATACATACAGATCTATCTCTGCTTAGAACACCTCAATATAAATTCATGAGTATTTACACAAGAGGTTCATGGGCCCCACTCATCGCTTGGGCCATCTTGCTCTGCTTGCCAAGTAGACTGTGGGCCCACCTGGCCTCTGGTGACACGGTTTCAACAAACTTTAATTAATCTACTCTAATTGCATATTAACCCGAATAACAGTTGCCCGGTTCCTGAGAAATTTATTCACAAGTCTTCTTCCCATGTATTTCAAAAGTGACCACTATTGTTGCCCTATCTTGAATCCAGGGACCATTGTTCTGGAAAAGTTGAAATGACGAGTTGTTTAAAATAAAATTGCACTAATACACGAGAGTATAAATGCACCCAAAGTTTACCAAGAACCACCACATTTATTCCTGCGGCACAGTTGCAAAATAAACTGACACTGGGTTGAAATAAGTCGCCGAGAAACCGAGAGATGATGTCAAATGACATTTAGCAAATTGAAGGGACGAAACTCTGCTTGTGATCCAAGCATTTATTTTATACTGAACTAAAATGAAAGAGAACTTAAATATCAGGTAACAAACATTTGCTTAGCCAAAAGCCACTGAAGTATTAAACGGAATGTTTTAGTAAGCTACTTTAAAATAAGTTCAGGAGGGGGTAACGAATAGGAAATACAATAACGCCATTTCAGATTAAATGCTAGTTTTGATTTAGTTCAAAATATGGAACCAAACGGTATGAATAGTATATATATATATATATATATATATATATATAATATATATATATATATATATATATATATATATATATATATATATACACACACACACATATAATACATACATACATACATACATACATACAAACTACTAAAACCAGGACCTGGTTGGCGGTCAACATCCTACTTTTAATACAATGCAGTTTTAAAATCCACGTAAAAGCCAAAACCCTGGGGTTGTTTTGAAATGACATCACCTCAGGACAGCGCTCTCGAGCGCTTGTTCTCTGACAAACGTGACACAGGACGGTCGTACAGATGATCTGAATTGAATAAAAGCCTTTCCCTTGATGACTCTTGGAATATCACGTTCACTGCACACAGCCTCTCAATGGTCAAGGTACCACGCATTCTATACTTATTATTAACTCGTCCTCTAACGCGCTCCCGGTTGATGTGTCACGTTCTGCGTGACGGATTAGCATCTAGCCACGCCAACCATAAAAAAGAAAAAGAACACTGTAGGAGACAAAGTAATAATACTAAAAAATAAGCTGGAACTCTGGCATGACCGGAGGTGAATCTCACGTGTAAGGCCAGGAAGTGTTCGTGCGCACGTGAACATCACCTTCGGTTGTTGTGCCTCTTGACAGGGACCTTCCAGGTTAGGGACACGTGACAGCTTCTCCTTGGCAGAACCTCACGCCAGGATACACAGCCGACACAGCCACAAGAAGTGGAAGTCTCTCTCTCTCTCTCTCTCTCTCTCTCTCTCTCTCTCTCTCTCTCTCTCTCAGCAAGTGGAGGGCATCCACAATTGTGTACTAACAGAACTGCTACAAGTATTATATGACAGAAAAAGGATCTTAAAAATGTACCCATTACATTTTTTTTACCTAAACGTACATTCTATACACTGCTCAACACAGGAAAAAAAGGTAGATGCGTGACCCTGCCAGAATTAAGTCACAGATACCGCGGGAATTTAACATTTCCTCTTTGAATTGCTAATTTCATTTTCCATTTGTCCGCAGCAGCCTCTTCCAGTCAAATGCTATCAAGATAATATTTACTGTACGGAGCCAAACCTACTTTAATATATAACCTAGAACACAAACATATACACATCCCAAATTTTAGTGCTGATACCTAGATATTCAATCTAAAAATAAGTTCCTGTTAAAATAAGTGATGAAATACCTAAACACGAGAGAGAGAGAGAAGAGAGAGAGAGAGAGAGAGAGAGAGAGAGAGAGAGAGAGAGAGAGAGATATTAATTGTTCCACAATTTTCGATTACATACTTAATGAATAAAACCATCGCAGTCCCTTCGGCGCATTTTACTTTTTTTCCCTATACAAATTACTTCAGTCTTTTACAACAAAACTAATACGCATAATTTTCTACTTTCCAGATAATCTCAAGGCCCACAAGAAACTGAATTATGAAGGAGAGGTTAACATTTTGGAAAAAGTATTGACACTGCAAATTCTGCGTACAAAATCATAGGTCAGCTCAAAATACCAGCTGTTATATCCAAGTTGGCCAACAACATGCAAGTCCAAGTGCAACGACAAAGAATAACGTCGACGTAGAAATTCTTTCAAATAAAAATAGTACATTCTTCAACAAAAGACCACGAGTTCGCCAGTCACATGGGTGCTCAGTATCATAGCTGTTTCTCTATTAAAAACGTATTTATGATAGTTTGTTCATTAGTTATGAGGGAGGTATGACAGTGCACAAGTGTCATTTATGGTTAGGCGGTCGAAATACGATCACGTACAGCAAAACAACTCCAAGGACTTTTTAATTGTTAGAAAGAAAATATACGAACTATAAAGAAAGCATTCCAATCTTACGTTCAAATTTGTAGATATATAATGTAAATAGATGGATGGATAGAAGTGTTGGTATTTGGGTATTGAGAAACAGCTGATCGCTGGTAAAGTTTGGACGTGACAACGAATGTGCTCAACATCTGATAACTACTTTAGCAAGACCCATATTGAAGGTAAATCAGGATAACACGAGCTTTTTGGTGAGGATGAGAGAATACTTTAATCTCAAAACTGCACACCATCAAATGTTTCATACAAATTAAAAGTGACGCTTGTTACAAAGTAGGCGAAGAAATCATAATGGATGTCCAAAACGATCAATTTCATGAGAAATGCAAAAACGTTGCGACAGGTCGTTATTTTTCACCTCAAAATAAAAGCAGTGAAGTCTGAGTTCCAATAGGAGAGGTTCAAGGGTCAAACGCTGTTAGAAAATAGCAACTACTGTACAAGTGATGCTTCAATCTCAGAGGAAACAAGGGAAAACTTCAACGGCATATGACATTTGATAAAAAGTGATATGCTCGATGCTCGATTGCTCAACAGATTTTAATCGACGATCTTCCTTTCCCATTTCTGAAGGAATCCACCAAATGCCAGCCGTATATAAGTACTGCTCCAGTACTACCCTCAATCAAACCTCCCTCGGCAACTCAAAGAATCGCCGTTCTGCTGACAAACTTCGCGTCTTTACACTGGCCGTTTCCTCAATTCAATCAGCAACCAGTTTTGCAACAGCCATTTTCCAGCGAACGACTTGCCCCACTCAACATTTCCCTCACATTCATTACCCAAATACCTTCACCTCGGCCCCCACCCCCTCTGCACACCACACGATGTCATTCCAACTTCCTGGGGAAAGTTTCGCCATCCTCAAAATATAACAGTTTTTCTTCTTCCCTTCTTTAATTAACTTCAGGCAAAGTTTGCGCGCACTTACATCATCTTGACTGCCTAAGGAAGCTCAGGAGAAAATGACTACGGACATCGAAACTCCACTCTCTCTTAAACAAATCTTAACTATTGACCAACAGCAAAAACATTCGGTTCATAATGTAAGGGCCGTAACAAAAACGACAGCGTTTGAATTTTGAACATTCCAAATGACTCTCTACTATATAGGTACAAGCCTGTCCACAAAATAACATTTCCAATCAAAACTAGAGATGAAGGGTGTTCTCATGACCCCTCCCTCCGCCATTACTGGACAACCTTCAGTGTACTGCCACTGTAACTGTGCTGTGGGTGGCTGGGCACAACACTGCCGGAGGGAAGGTCACAGCAAAGGGCATATCTCTCTCTCTCTCTCTCTCTCTCTCTCTCTCTCTCTCTCTCTCTCTCTCTCTCTATCTCTCCCTCTCTCTCTCCCTCTCCTCCTCTCTTCTCTCTTCTTCTCTCTCAAGTGCGCGGGCGAGCGTGAGTAAACGAAAGCCTATTAGTTCTAGTTCTCAATATAACTAGAGAAAAACCATCACTTCAACCCGAAAGTCTTCGAGGTCTTGGATGGAAATAAATGTCTTCCCCAAACCAGGAAATTTAAGTTTTCGTTACGACAAAATTTGCTTCAAGAACAGTGTAATTCCTAGCTTAAGGACAATTAGGGTGTAGTGGAGAAAAATGAAATACTCAGTCTTTCAAAACAAAACGAAACAAAATCTACAAATGCATCCTCTACAGTCCTTGCATCATTAAGCGGCAGTCCAACTGCAGAAAGGTCTGTCTCCAACAACGCGGCCGAGATTTTCGTGAGAAAAACTCTGCTTCCACTTCCAGAGGCCGTGGCAGATCAAGCCACCTCAGACCTCAGACCTGGTGGGAAGTGAGCGATGTCGCAACACGACACTTCCTCATTCTTATTTGGGGTCAAACGTTACCGCCTACATCTGCATCCACAGGCACACATTCAGTTCCTTCATGCCATGAATAGCGACGAGACCCCTGGCGTTGATGCGCCCACACGGTCTATCTGATAGACAAGGATTAAATGCTAAATAAATTCGTAATGCTCCGCTTGAGCACGTTTCCTTTATTTTCAGTCAACAGTTGTTTTTAATGTAACTTGTTCGATTAAATTTATTTCAATTTCAACGCCCTTTGATTTAACCAAGTTAATCAAAATCCAGCATGTTATACTAGTACAAACAAAAAAACTTCATCATTTTAAAAAGGCATTATAGAACAGATGTCCAAGGTGATAACCGAAAAAATCAACAACTACAAAAGCGCATTTTTGTGGCATTCATGGCAAGGTTCTCCAGACAGACGTAGAGCACGAAAGTTTATTGAATGACGACGTCATCTTTTTTAAGACCTCGAAAGACCGATAGCAGCGAGACGTGTTTCTTCAACAAGCGGCGCTCCTCTCCTCTCCATGTTATTTTCATCGATGTGGTTCAGTGCACCAACCACACAACGTTCGTTCATAAAACCTGAAAATTCATCACAACATCGCAAAAGCTTGGCTTCACTAGCAGTGCTTAAGCAAAATGTATACAGTTCTCTGTAAATTCTACGCTCAATGAACAACGAAACTAACAAATCTATCACATTTTGACAATGAATAGCACACAACATAGGCGCTACACAACAAATGCTAAAAATGTAGAAATTACAAATATATAAAACAGCGACCACAGTTCGAGCCTCGGAACCAATTCCCGAGTTCCAAGGCCACACTGCACGTGTTGCCATATCATGCAGACTTTCAATGGTCCATCAAACATTACCTAAACAGATAACTGCAGCCAAACACCCACTTGACATAGGCAGCTCGATATATCGAGGTTATTCAATACGAAAAAAGACTCGGCATTGCGCTTCAAGACGAAGTGTTAACTAACTATATATATTGGTGCAAACGATCTCTCATCGCCACCATTTTATTACGTGATATAGTATTGCTTGCTTGTTTGTTTGTATGGTGCTTTTACGTTGCATGGAACCAGTGGTTATTCAGCAACGGGACCAACGGCTCTATACGTGACTTCCGAACCACGTCGAGAGTGAACTTCTATCACCAGAAATACACATCTCTCGCTCCTCAATGGAATGGCCGAGAATCGAACCAGCGACCACCGAGGTGCGACGTTAATACCATACCAAACAAGCCGCTGATGCGCTATGTATGGGAATATTACTGGAGCACTCGCCAAGTCAAAAATCACGGCCCTTTTACTACCCTGTGGTTTGGGTGTAAGAATACTACCCCAGGAGGTCCTGCTTGTCGTAAAAGGCGACTAAAAGGACAGCAGCTGCCTTGCAGTCGTCATTTTTAGTCAAAGGTTGATGACAGCAACGGCATGCTGTCGTAAAAAACCCCTTTGCCAAATAATAAACCATGCCAGTTGTTGTAAGTTAAGGCGCATCAGGCAACCGACCCCTTCCTTACTCTGGGTTAAGGGTGGGAAAGAAGAAGACTTCATTGCACTTCTAATAAATTAATTACAGGTTACAGTATGTATATTAACAGACTTCTGTACTACCTGTGACAGCTGAAAACACAAACTGCAAAGATTAAGCCCAGGTCAAACTGATCATTTGCCTCGACCCCACTGCTATAAAAGAAAACAATGACCGGTGTCAACTGAATTAATATTCGTATATGTTGTGTACCATAAAACAAATGCTTTCTATTCAATGGCTGCCATAAATAGCAAATATCTATATTTCGCTGGAAAACCTTATTGTCGTGGTTTTGCATTAAGTCGACATAATTATACAGCACCTAATTATATTTGGTTTACATCTTATTTAAAAACGAATTTCGTGCAGTGATGCTAATTTTGCACGGACTGACCAAAGAACGTTTTCATGTCCCATACATTCAATTAGTTTTTTGCAAGGTGAAATATACTAACTATATATATATATATACTATATATATATAATATATATATATATATATATATATATATATATATATATATATATATATAATTTATTAGTTACTTTTTACCAGAGGCATATGCAATTGTAGTAGCCACAATCGCCACTTCACTTTCAAAGTCAGATGTCAGCGAAGGGTCAAAATATATGTTTCATTCTGATATCGATGCAATTTGGCTGACACGTACTTTCAATATTACTTAATATTATTGCAACATTTTCACTTACTTTCTATTTCATTTTTCTAACTCTTCTACTGATTTAAATGAAACCTGGAAGGTTTACTATTTATACTTGACTATTTTTCAAGGCACGGGTCAATTTAATGCTCCTTTATTTTCTGAGTTTGATTAAAAATGTGACAGTTATGTACAATTGCATTCTATGACACCGTCGAATGATACTATCTGGTTTTTATCTAGGCGAACCAGACCATCACTGGTCAAGCAAGCATTTATAAAACGATTGTGTGAAAAGTTAATGAATGGAAGAAAAAGTATTAAAAGATAGAACAAATAACTAATAAATCCCTGATAACGGGCTGTGTGACACTGTAACAACCCCAAATATTCACACACCAATAATCAGCAAAGCAAGAACTGCACACGACAGGATTTTCAATGGCAAAATACAATCATCTAATTCGACTCGCTCGTCAAGGAATGCGGTTCATAATGCACAAAGTTAAGTATATCTTAGTTTTACCAGGCCACTGAGCTGATTATTAGCTCTCTTAGGGGTGGCCCGAAGGATTAAACATTTTAACGTGGCTAGGAGCCAATTGGTTACTTAGCAACAGGACTTACAGCTTATTGAGGGATCCGAACCACATCGAGAAACCAATTTCTATACAGAAATAAAATCTTCTGATTCCTCGTTGGCAGTGGGAAACCGAACCCGGACCCTGAGATCCGTAGTCGAGCACTTAACCGACTCGTCCAACCAGAAACTATACACTAAGTTCTGTTTCCTAACTCGTCAAGTGGACAAGTTGAAACCGCCAGCTGGCGAGAGAAGAAGAAAAAAAAAAAAAAAAAAAAAAAAAAACGCGTGAGAAGGCGTCGCATAAAATCCTACGAAGCAAACCCAACAAACATCCGCGCAGAGACGTCAGCCTCTCATTCCTACCCGTTTCCTCTATCACATGATCATGGTGTGAACAACGCAATACAATTTCTTTGGCTTATTCTTTTACCTGTTTTATGACATTACCCAAGGCAAACAGCTCTTCCATCCTTCACTGCAATCTATCTCATAGACTGAGAAAATCCAGCATGTACAAGAAAAAACATTACCACTTCGACTAAACCCCACCCCCAACCCCAACCCCAACCCACCCCACCCACCACTTGTAAAAAACAAACACAAATTCCTAATATTCCTACACCAGAATGAAGCCGAAGATGATAAAGGAGGATTCCATACATACTTGTACCCGAGCCCACACAGGCATCTGAGGTATACATTTATATATTGAAGCCTTGGCAAGCAAATAAGGGCGCGTCACAGGGTATATGGCTTGAGGACGAGAGCATCAACCCCATCAATTATAACTATAAAAAAGCAGTTGGAAAGATCCCAATCCTACACGCACTCACACGAACGGCCCAGCGGCAGTGAACATCTAACATTCCAAAAGGCTTTGTTTCCCCCTTGAACGATCACCTGACACCAGAAACAAAAGCTGCTCCTTGGAATATGCAAAGAGCATCATGTGTCACGGTGGAGTCTTTGATCGTCCATGATTAGGACAATGATCTTGAATGAGGAGTCACTTTCCCTTGGGCACTCACTCGCCTAGCAAGGTCAATGACTTGGCTACGCTGCATATTCCGAACAGCTGCGAAGGCCTTCATAGTTCCGACGAGGCAAACGCACGAGGCAAATGTCAATGGGTGAAAATCCATTCAATGTATCCATCACTTTATAAAATTTCTCATCAAACGGCTCTGCTCCAATACATTAACACGAGCCAGTATGTCAAGCGTCGATGAGTTGCATAACGTTCATCGACAAATATTTGAGAGCTTGCTTGCGCGCGCGACAGAGCATCAGGATTTCCGTCTTGCAGACAAAACGCACGCGGATTACCAGTAACATACTAAACAAATCCGGTCACCTCTGCCTAATACAGGAATACTCTTGCCGCATCTTCGGTTCTCATATTATGAAGCGAATAGTCTCTCTCTCTCTCTCTCTCTCTCTCTCTCTCTCTCTCTCTCTCTCTCTCTCCTCACTGGCCCCCAATGACTAGCATACCGGGACGTGGAGAAAAGCCAGTCGCAATGACTACGTTGGGAAGTGACGTCTTGACTGAAAAGGCTACTCGCGATGAAAGGCTACTTACTACACAGTGATGATAATCTTCGTATCCAATTACTCATCATGCGTCAAAACTCCAGTTTACAACCTTAAGAACTTTATGCTATATATAACGACCAGGAAGAAGCGAACACGAACACATGCGCATTTAACATGGAGCCCCTACCTTAAAAAAAAAAACCTTTCCCCCAAACGGCAATGACTAATGACAACGTGTCTGAAAGTGAGAGGGATGAGCAATGTCCTCTTCCCTGAAACCATGACAACCCATCGCCTACACGAACCCATTTCATGATCGATTAGAGCACGCCGGGACACACGAATAAAATGTGTCAGAATCCGTTGGCTATTCCGCAGTTACCTTTAATTGAACATTCTGAGAGAGAGAGAGAGAGAGAGAGAGAGAGAGAGAGAGAGAGAGAGAGAGAGAGAGAGAGAGAGAGAGAAACTGCTATGGCGACAGCAGTTCCCCTATGCATATTGAATATTAACTCGCGAAGTCTGCCAACGCTTTATGCAGCAGACAGGAAGACGTGGCGTATCGATAACACAAATTATACTATTGACTGGGATTCTTTCTTACTGTCAGATCAATGTACTACTGATGTATATATTGTCTCGTTGAATTTAGTTCAGTCGTGTCCCAAATTCTATTTTCTCTTTCAGCTATCTTTGTCTCTGGTTCTATTCCTGCATACTACACATACCAGCTAATGTTGGTTTTCATTGTGGAGGGCTTTGAAGAAATGTAACTGCACACTCCATCTATGTTTATGTCTTATCTCACTCGCACAGCTCTGTCTGCCTCTCAACCTCATCAAAACCTTTATCGTTGACCTCTGCAAAAACCCACGGGTGCAGGGGGCTTAAAAAAATAGTCAAGGTCCAAAGTTTTGCGCAGCGAGTCAAGAACGATATTAAAATCCTATCATTAGGGAAATCGGGCACCCAGTATAACGAGGAGCAGGAGTCATTTTTTTTTTTTTTTTTTTAACACTTCAGTTCACTCATACAGAAACAATTGACATTGTTGCCAACAATGATTAAACAGCACAGCCATCCAAAGGCCGTTCTACCACGAATCTTTTTCCAGAGAAAATACACATTCTGAATTTCAGATGCGCCCCTTGGGACACGATAAAATAGGATGAAGAATTGAGGCCCCATGCCAAACACTGGGACCTACGACGTCATTCAGAGCTGAAACGAAGTAAAAAGGTTCGAAAGGTGTAACAGGAAGAAAATCTCGCAGTTGCACTATGAATCAATTGTTAGGAGAGGGTGGATAGCAAGTTGGAAGAGAGATTATGAACGGAGTCACAGTTTAAAGTAATAAAGGGGTTGCAGCTAGGGTGCGAAGGGACGCTGCAGAGAACCCTAAGCAATGCCTACAGTACACGGCCCTAAAACCCCTACAGGGCCTTGGGTTTAACAATTCGGCCTGAAAATCTTCCAAGATTCCCCAAAAATAACCTGCTACTACTACTACTACCTACTCTTCATTCCCACCGTTATCCCTACACTATGGGGTAGGTTATCTGATTGCGCCTTTCCTTACATCAGGCATAGGTTATTATAGGTCAAAGGGGTTTTATGACCATGTTATTGGCGGTGGGCCTCGCCTTATACTAAAAAGTAAGACTGCAAGGCAACAGTTTCCACAGTTACTGGCGGTGGGCTTCGCCTTTTACTAAAAACGAAAGACTACAAGGCAGAAGCTGTCCTTTTAGTCGCCTTTTAAGACACGCAGGACCTACGGTGGTAGTATTCTTACACCCCCTAACTACTACTACTACTACTACTACTACTAAAAAAAAAAGGGGGTGGGGGGTCCAAGATCGGAACACACCCAGAAGTGGGAGATGTCACAGCGCAAACGTTACTTTGAATACGAAAACTGACAACTTTAGTTTCACCAAACGAAAAGTTAATCAGCCTGGAAAGGTTAGTTCAACTTTACCAAACTCTGGACGAGATGTTATTTCAACCCTTCGAAAGAGGGTAATCAAATATTTGGTCTGTAATTAGATACTAAAGATATAGCAGGTCAGAAAAGGTCAAGAGTTTGACACTTGTGCATTTCTAACTGAAGACCTAAAATGCGCGAAAGAACAGAAATTTGGATGAGTAAAGGATAGTTTATTGTAAACAAATGACAGTCAATGAAGAATCTAAATCACACGTTAAAACTGTTTTGATAACAGGGCAAGATATGGATGATTTAGGTTCCATGTTCTTAATGAATTATACAATAGAATGATTCATATATAGTCCAGATTCCCTGGTGAAAACAAATGATACGAAGCGATACAAATAATAATGTTATTGTCTCCTCAAGTAATAGTAGATTGTAAATTAGGTCTATCTTGTCCCAGAACGGTCTCTTTCTTCTGTAAAACCCGTGGGAGGGATAAGTAGGATTTTATGACAGGATTAAGAATCCCGACATGAGGGATGCAGATTAACTGTGGTGGATTATACCTCGGGAAGACGTTTGGTAACTTAGCTCATGACCAAGGGCTCTACTCTCTAGACTCGTAATAACAACCATGTTCGTCGTCATTTTGGCTCGACTATAAATATTACCCCTATACTTCATTTGTTATGTAGCCATATAATACAAGTTACTAAGACTGATAAACATTCCATACTTCAGGCAAAATTAAGTTAAGACCGACGCTGATTGATTGCAATACAATGAAACAGGATTTACCCCAAAATAGTAACTTCGTCTCAGACACCAAAATGAGAAAGTAGTTTGTAACAAGCCTTCATTTTTCACTGTTCCTCCATGCTGCACACCAATGTCTCAAGAATGGCAAGACGGGTCTTGCTGTGCACAGCTAAAAGGGGGTACCACGTCTGTATAAATACCCAAATAAGTTTAAATATGCACACTTTAAACACTGACGAGCACAATACGCACCGTTCTTTTACAAAACTAAATGTAAATACACTGTGTACGAGTAAACAATTTGTTTGAAAAAAAAAATTAAGAAAAACTTAGGAAAGTCTGAAAGTCCCCCCAAGCCATTACTTTTGTCAAGAAAACAGCAGGTGGCAGAAAAGCAATTTGTTTGAGTCCCACAAACAGTGTGTGTTTGCTCTAACACAGCCAACCGAATTTCACTTCGGAGAGCCAGAACTGAGGCACGGACCCCTTCCTTCTTTCTATTCGCAAGCTGCAAGTCTATGAATAATGTTGAGGTGATCGTAAATTCACTTAGCTTCGAACAGTCTAGTCTACAAGCAAGTGCTGCATTGTAGAACTTACACTGCGCTATAGTCTAATAAATCTAAATAAAGACGAATATTTCTTTTATTGTAAAAATGTTTTAACAAGTGCAAGAAACAGAAGGATCTAAAACCACAATGCTTCTAAACAAAAAATTAAACTGCCAAGTCTCGTAGAAGCCATTAGTCAAGTCCGTTAGTCTCAGTAACCTTGTGCGAGATGAACAACACACACACACACTCACTGCGAGACCTTTTTTTTTTTTCCCTGCGTCTAGAATTATCCCCATTACGTATATACCAAATAAGGAAAAGATCTGCGGGACAGTGAAAAACTATTAAGGGCGCATCACGTATTTGTAAGCGGGCGCGCGTGAACAGACACACACACACACACACAAAACAACCGTTACACTAAAGGCAATTTCATCATCTCGATTAATTCTGCTACTTCCACGTTAGCCTATAACAACATGGATAGAGAACAAATTTTAAGCACAAAGCAATTTACTGTATACTTAGAGAGAGAGAGAGAGAGAGAGAGAGAGAGAGAGAGAGAGAGAGAGAGAGAGAGAGAGAGAGAGAGAGATGTTGAACATCTGGCTTCACAAGACTTTTTCGGGGGGGGTTACGTGCTAACAGCCGTTTAGGCTCGATTTAGACGATTCTTCAGAATCAGTTCGAACCGTCGTTTCATTAATGCGTCTCCACGAACTCGAAGCTGTTCAGCTTGTAATCTGAACGTTTCCTGACTTCACCAGAATAGTTCCCTGAAATTTACCAGGAATCCGACGACCACTGACTTAAAGCAACAACAACAGTCGTAGGTGGTATACATGTAGTCGCTATGAAGCCCACGTTTAATTATTTGTTTGAGATCGCAAACTTATATTACTAACTTGTCAACTGTCTGAGATCGCTAACGTATACGTTGTACTGTTTTGTCAACGGTCCGAGATCGCTAACGTATATATTACTAACTTGTCAACGGTCTGAGATCGCAAACGTATATTACGAACTTATCAATGGCCCGAAATCGGAACCGCATATAACTATCAATATCGGTATTAGTGCAGTATTCGCTTAACATTCAAATCCCTACACAAAAAAGCTTCCTTGAGAAAACAAATGAAAGCTATAAGCAAGCAACGGAAAGCTATACGGCGCGCGCGAGCACATACGTACATAACTTTCTTAAATAAAGAACGGAATAAAAAAAGGATCGTCCTACTCGAGTTACAACTATCCATTCAGTGAATCTCGCTCGCTCACCTGGAAGAGAACTTTTTAAAATGTTGAACGGCGTTAAATAGCTTATTTTTTTTTAATTATTTGTCAACATTGGGTGTTTCGGCGCTAAAATAAGATACAAGAACATGGGCAGCTGTCCTTATCAAAAATGAAAACATTTAATATATTTTTCCTCGTTTCTAGTGCATTAGACCACAAGATGCCTCATATTTTTATGACGTTACAAAGAAAGACAGATTTGGATAAATCTTGGCTATGGCCGATAACACTAACTCTAGGACTATAAACTTAAAAAAAAAAAAAAAAACAAAAAAAAAAAAAAAAAAAAAAAAAATCAACACAGGGAAAAATATGTATATTCGGAAGCTCCTCTTTCCAACAGGATCACTGATGAACGTGGAAAATAAAGGTTATTTGATATGGAATAAACTTACGCGGGTGGTGGATCCCTTAGTGCTTTTTTCCCCATTCAGGATTAAGTATCAGCAGGATTGACGGTACTGATGTGATGAATCTGTTTTTATGGGTCCTTGAATTATAAGAATACATAACAGTGGACAAATATCGATGTCCCCGCCACCCTAAACACCCCCCCCCCCCCCGGAGTTCTATTGTATACAACAATCTCACGGTGTTTGCAGCATGTTGATCTAACCTTATCGGTGCTATTTCAGGGCGCCGTCTCATGATAAACAACGAATGAATCTACATCAAAAGTTGCTTATTAGGGAAAAGTTTTAATATGCTTCATTTGTACTTTGTGTGGGGGCGTGAATCTGTCCGCTCTCTGTTGTGTATTCTAGAAAAAAGGGCGGCAAGGATAGGGTGACCTTAAGGCTTGGAATGTTCGTGATCATATCATAACGCGCAGACGCACAGGTGGATACGCACACATTTACGGAACAGACTCCCATATCAGCTTCTCGCCAAATGGCAACGCAAGTCTATCAACTGTATTCACCTCATTTCCAACGGCCATAAATCCAAAACTCACATGATTAACACTGCATTCTTTCAGGTTTCACGAGTTGGATGCGAATCGATCAACGAAGGCGAACACTAGAGAAACGTCTAGACACACTTTCGTATGCCTGAGTCATGACGCGCCAAGAATTCTCGTGAAATTCCTCTATCAGACGTTGACACTTTCTTTCGGTCAGCTGAATAATTCCGTTCTCGTTATTCAGGATGGCATTCGCACATTTTAAATTTTGTGGATTGTATTCATTTTAAACTTTCAACGTAACGTATGGAAAGATGATAAACCTTTTTAAGCACTCAATCACCTTAAGATACTCGTTAGAATAAAATGGACATTAAAATAATTTAGGTTTCAAAGGTTAGAAAAGACTTTGTTGCATTAACGTCACTTTCTTCCCAGGCAAAACTGAATACTGAGAATGATATCTCAAGGGGGAGAGCTTATACAATCAAAAAGACAAAGTAAAACCGCAGTTTCATGCGACTAAACAAATCGGGGAGCTTATCTGACCCAGCAAGGAAATAGGACTCTTCGCCTTCTCGAAAATCAAGCATATAAAACATGAGAACGCACATCCGCGCACTACTCATTTCAAAAAAAGATTCTCCCAAGAGAGTGAGGGGGGGGGGGGGGGGAGTTTAGAACAAAGCCAACTTGGCAGACAGGCACATGCAGGAAAATCTATGGAGAAGGAAGACAAGATACAAAAAACCTCTCGAAAGGGACAACCATGAAAGAAATGGCTTGGTTCTTATAAGGGCAGGCATCATAAACCACCACCGGACCACGGCCCATGCAGCAGCAGCAAGAGGCCATCCACCACCATCACCAACAACAACAACAACGGATCGCAAGAAAAAGTGGTTGACGGTGACCTTGAAAACGGAGGGGCTCCTTGCGTACCAACCAGACGAGTTTGCCCTTCAAATTGGCTAAACGCGGCTTCTCAAGATCCCAGCGCGATGCTCAAAATTTGCACAATGCAGATGAACACAGGTGCTACTGAATACGAAAATATGCTTGGAAAATCTACATGCTTTCTAATTCATACGATAGCATGCGTGGTAAAATGACTCCACAGTCTAGTCAATTCAGAGGACTACTTATGAGGAGAAAAGACTTCTGTAAAGCAGTAAGGACGCCAATAAACAATTTACATACACAACACAAAAAACCAATAGTATAATAAATTCTAATCACAGTGTGACTCACCACGGAATCAAATTCAAAACACAAGTGGAGGCTAACAGCATCGTGCTCTAGCGGAACAGGAATTATACAAGATTACGTAAGCCTTATTTAAAAAGGCCTTGACTGCTCTATAATAGTAACATTAATAAAAAAAAATCTCTCTCACTCTCTCTCTCTCTCTCTCTCTCTCTCTCTCTCTCTCTCTCTCTCTCTCTCTCCCAGGCGTAGATGATTTAAGCCATAAGTACAAGTAATGTCCTTGATTTCAAGGATATCCCAAAAGCAAATCGCCTCTGAAGCAGTGAAATTATGAAAGGCTTAGTTTAAAAGAAAAAACGCATGCCCAATTTGAGAGAGAGAGAGAGAGAGAGAGAGAGAGGAGAGAGAGAGAGAGAGAGAGAGAGAGAGAGATTTACACACTCGAGCAAACACACGCTCTCAAATGACTGCCCGCCAAGTGCCTTGGCGAACACGAATTTTCTCCGATAATACAGATGCTAGGCTGCAGAGGTCACCCGCTTTGGTTTTTGGGGAGCAATGAAATTTCTCTATTTTTAATCCTATTGTGGGCCGTCTCTGGGTCCTGGCGACAGGGCTTAATCGAACTGAATCTCCATTTCCTGATCATGACTGAATATCGTTTTGAATGGCCGAGGCCCCGTCGCTCTCAATACAGATTTCTATCAATTTTTAGACCTAAAGAGGCCCCATCGTGGCTCAGTGGACCAGGGTCTCGACTTTTTAATATACAATACGAATCTAAGCATTCCCTTCAGTTTCGCAACGTCTGGCTCGTGGTTCAAGATAAGAGGAATTTTACGATCCTATAATGTTGTCACCATTCAGTGACCTTCCCTTTCCCTTAGAAGGGGACGTGGCAGCCCGACGTACAGAAACAAGAATACCCGTTCACCAAGGATACCAGGCGGCAAGTTGATCCCTGAAGTGAAGAGAACTCATACAAGTGAAATGTTTACTCCAGCCGGGCAAACATACATGCATACCGAACCAACATCTTAATGTTAAAAATTCAGCTGAACAAAAATCTATTAATGCCTTACCGATAGAATTCATCCTGGCATTATCATCTAGATGTTCTGTATTTCAACTAGACTATTCCTCCATTTTCGGCTGACAGTTTTTAAAAAATATGCAAGGCCTTCTTCTGAATATGGCCGCATTTTCAAACGATCCATAATGACAAATATAAAAACCTTGAGTCATTCTGCAACATCGTGATGAAATTAATATCTAAACTTCTTAAGCACAATATTAAAAAATTCGTTTTTTTTTTAATTACTCTCACTTGGCTACATCATCGACGTGTTCGTAACACGCACACCCATACACAAAGAATTAAAAACAAAATCAAAACGAAACTGAACATGGCTATACTATTATAGATAACCAGTAGCAACGGGCCCCAGCCCCACCAGAAAAAAATTATATGAGTCACCCGTTCAAGAGGCTCAGGCCGAGAAGACCCTGCAGGGGGAAATCAATCGACGTTTCATGACCCCCAAGCCTTCATTCCTAAGATGGAGGCAGGGCAGAGAGAGAGAGAGAGAGAGAGAGAGAGAGAGAGAGAGAGAGAGAGAGAGAGAGAGAGAGAGAGAGAGAGAGAGAGAGAGAAACCAGATTAAACAAAGTAAAGGGAATAACACGCCATCCTTCAATCGATTAAAACGGAGACTGGCTGTCCCTTAACAGCTCACCCGAATTTAAAGACTTTGTTTTTAATCAGCGATTTTTCCCTTATCTGGGTGGATACAGACAAGCTGACCTGTGATTGGCCACACCTTCATTATATCCAGCCACCCACAATAAAAAAAATCAAGGTTTGTCTCCAATAATTGAGGAGGCGACTGCCTCCTAATAATGCACTCGTGGTCTGCAGAACAAAATTATATCAGTCGCAAAGTATGAAAATGACAAAAATAAATCCTACCACCATACCATCTACAGCTTCAGAAAATACGTGCTTATTCTGGAACATACAAGGATAAAATAGCAGAACCACATTCCAATACCTACATAAAAACAACCTTAAATATGATTAGAATTGAGCTTTAAGTGAGGTATAAATAAAGTGTAACCAATATCCATTACAAATAACGCAAAAATTTCATTTACGATCACAGCGCATGGGAAGAATGTTCTGGCAAACAATAAATATAAGCATAAAAGTCGGCTACAGCAATACAAATCAATACCAAATGATTCCCCATTACCTTCAAAAAACAACAATATTTACAAAATTTCAAAAAGTTTCAAATGAAATCGCAAGCCGGTGACCCCACCCCGAAATCCATTCTGCTCCAACTCCCATCCCCGAATTCAATACGCTACGTGTTCCGGGTTACCAGAGACACATGCATAGTTCAAAAGTATAGGGCAGGACGGGGTGTGCATTCCCAGAAGCCATGAAGCATCGATCCAACAATCCGAAATACGATTATATTCCTACACGCCTCTGGGCCTGCGGTACCTGGATTCACGGCAAGGTCAGGGCTTTGGGTAGCGAGAGGCACTTCCTACCGGTCTCCGTCAACCGTTAACACATTTTTTTTTGACGTTTCAGTGACTAATATTTGCCAAGTCTGCATCTTGTAAGGTTTAAGCGATTATTCTACCAACAGAAAAATTTGTATTTTGACAGTTTACTAAATAACTTAACCTCAAAGCCAAGCCCCCTAAACTACAAGCTTCCAGCCAATATTCACAGAAAATTCTCTTCCTTTCCAAGAACATTATACATTCTGTTTCCAATATGTAATTCTGCACTGACGTTGACGTAACACGCATGAACTCCCACTCTCTCTCCTGACACTCTTGCACGAAAACCCAAATCGGTCAAGACTTCCATTGATTAAGTTAAAGCCATACAGTACAAGTGTCATGTTTCGGCAGCTCAGAATTACGAAAGAAAATCACTAGCATATGCAATTCCAACAAAGCAAAACGACATACTATCACTTCAGCATCTAATAACGAAAACCATCCTCTTAAAAGGTATGGCTTTTAGACCCAAAAATAACTTGTCTCTGGAGAACTTCAATGAAACTTCTTAAAAAGAAAACGTACCTCCAAGCGTATGGCTTCTAGATGGCCTACATAAACAATAAAAGCCTAAAATACTTTACGTCGTAGCGTTACCGCGCCATAAGAGAGAGAGAGAGAGAGAGAGAGAGAGAGAGAGAGAGAGAGAGAGAGAGAGAGAGAGAGAGAGAGCAACTAGCATACGCACAAACATTCACTGGTCAATAATAGCAGACCCTGTGCCTCTAATTCCTAACACGCACATGGAAGTGAACACATCACAGCAGCTAACACAACCAACCGAATGCAAACATTCGCTCAAGTTGATTTAGCCTTGAAATTGACAGTACTCCCGATAATGTTCTTCCGAATTAACGCAACGTAAGATGATTTACTTTAAGGTTCATAGCTTCATGCGAGTCTACTTGAGTAGAGTCGAGTTGAATATAGAATTCAGGCCAAAGGCCAAGCACTGGTACCTATGATATTCACTCAGCGCTTTAATGGAAACTGACAGTAAAGGGTTTGGAAGGTGTAACAGGAGGAAAACCTCGCAGTTGCACTATGAATCAAGTGTTGGAAGACTGTGGAAAGTACGATGAAGAAAGAAAATGAACAGAGGTACAGTGAAAAGAACGAAAGTGGTTGCAGCTAGGAGCCGAAGGCAAGCTGCAAAAGAACCTTCAGTAATGCCTACAGTGCACCGCATGAGGTCCAATGACACCACTAACCCCCTACGAGGATAGTCTACTTTAACACAAGTAAAAAAATAAAAAATAAAAAAATAGCCATGCAGCGCAATCGAGATCTCTGCACAGTGTACAATGCTGTATGAAACTCAGCCACGGCCCATGAAACTTTCAGCTACGACCCATGGCCCGCGAACAGTAAGAAGGTCTGAAAGGCGTAAAAGGAGGAAAACCTAGCAGAGGGTGGAAAGTCAGATGGAATTAAGAGAATACGAACAGAGGTACAGTGAAAGGAACGAGAAGGGTTGCAGCTAGGAGCCGAAGGACGCTGCAAAGAACCTTAAGCAATGCCTACAGTATACCGCATGAGGCGCACTGACGGCACTACCCCTTAAGAGTTTTTCACTTCTGAAGGTCGCCCTTTGAAGTTGATCGCTTTTCTATACAGAAATCAGTTCAACAGTCTCTCCAAGATTATGTGTATATCAACTTCCAACCAGCAATAAAATAACCTTGATCGATAATGGGAAGTAAGAACTGTCTAGCTTCGTGACGATGAAAAACAAAACTACACGACTTCTAGTCGGAATACCCAATCATGAAGTCGTTTATCAAATCTCAATCCACTCTATTTCCTGTCGTGGGAAATGACTTCGCCAGTTCGAGTAGGATAGATATTTCAAAGCGACAGAGATATATATCCCCAATAAACTTCAATGCCGTTCATGTTATGGAGGCCAATGAGCAATCAAAACGATTATTCACAGCCACAAGATATACAGGTACACTTTTGTATCGCCTCGGGATAATTAACATCAGATGGGCTAATTACTTACATTAGGATTCTTATGTGGTCCACACAGGTATGTAGAGGTGGAATTACTGACGTGCTCCACGATAACCATTACTCCACCTTAATGACACAGAAAATAGTCTTCTAGCCAATCTTATATTGCCACCAATCGCATCGGTGGTTGTAATACTGCACAGCCAATCTTTTCAAAGCCCTTTGGACAGTCAGTCTATATCGCTTGGGGGCCGTAACACATTTCCATCACTATTCTAGCACTGATATGCAACCAATGAACAATGATACAGCGATAATCCTTTCCTGATGTGCAACAACCCTCACAAATCCTCCAGCGGTCTAGTTTATCTTGCAGCTTATGCTGCATCTCATCTCAACACAGATTATGATAAGGTAGATCATGATACAGAGATATAGTAGTTCAATCTATTAACGACGAATTTCTTTCAAGATCACTGGAGATATTTCATAACAAAAGCAGCACTTCTGGCCGACATCCAATTGAGCTTACAACACGACTGATTTGAGCACAGCCAGACTTTTCGGCAACAACTATAAACGACTTCATATTCCAGATGTCATCCAGGCTTCTTGATTTAACCTTAATTGCATCTGACGCGTTTTCAGCGCTATGCTCATATAGTACTTTAAATACCATCCATTCCCATACTATGGTAAGATTATTATATTACTCCAGCTTCTCATTCTTTATCCTCGCCGTTAACGTAGAAATAGAATTGGAAGTCAACCGAAAGTGGCCAAACGACCCAATCATATCCAGTATAAAGAAATATGATTGACATAAACCCTCACCTTTGATCAATTCCATTTCTCGAAGTTTCGTCAAATATAAGAATAGCAATTCATACACACAGTAGTTTCTACCATGCATGTAGTCTTCAAGGTAAAACTCCTACAGGGATCAGCTGCTCATTTACTAATATCCCGTTGGATGTCAGGGAGGAGGCCCTTTGTTTGCGCTCTAAGCTGATGACAATTTTGAAAGCAGAAAATGGAGAAGAGCAAGAGAGAAAATCAGTAGAAATGAAACAGCTGGGGCCACGAATAGATAATGGAGAGAATGCATTCGCGGAAACATGAGATACAAAAGAACAAACTCAGGAAGGACAGAAGATAGAAACATCCGGAAAAGGATCATTAAAAACAAAGACACCCACCGGGTAATAACCTGGGAAGACGACAACATTGTCTTCATCAACAATCCTATAAATGTTTACGAATAACTACATAAAGAGCCTCAGGAAAGAAGCAAATCTAAGATTCCATATTTTCCTTTATTCGCCTCACACTCGGCTATATAGGTCATTTACAACACAGCAGTGTCTATAGTAGTTAATAATCTATAAGCCAACTCATCCACTAAGACATTAAATCTTTCCAGGTATATTATTGGTTTATCAAAACCACAATCTGGCATTTTAAAAGTGAACTATGACTTCAAAACAGGTCTGTAGGAACGTAAGTTCTGACAAAGTGCACACAACTGGTTTAACACTGACCTCTCGGGAATATACACTCAAGCATTGTTATTTCTAACTTTCAACACTATATTAATAAGGCTTGGAAATTTTATACCCAACATGTCTTCATACTGGCATCGAGTCTATTGTAAAATTTGTTTTCTTTGAATCTTAATTATCTTAATATTAATACTTACACCATTAAAATGCTCTAGTCTTAATTCTCTTGTCGGGTTCCGCACTGACTTGATTCTGCATTTCAGTAAATCTGTTATTCTTTCATTAAAAAAAAAGATCTCTCGACCAGTTCTCATTCAACAAACCTATCTGGAATTTTTCATTTCCTAAAATCACGTATCAAAACATCAATAAGTCGATCCATTTGGTTCGTATCCTTTGGGTTCTCGGATTCGCTTATACTTCCTTCTTTACATATACACACACATATATCTATATATACCTAAGTATATATATATCTAAGTATATATATTATTACATATACATATATATATTATACATTATATATATATAATATATAAATTATCTATATCTATCTATATAATATACAATCCTATATATATTTCTATATATATCTATATAAATATATAATCTATATATATATATATATCTATATATCTATATTATATATCTATATCTATATAAAGAACCTGCAAGCATATCTGACACGGAACATATCAATGGATTGTGCGCGCACAAACTCGCCTTATGAATGTTTCACCCCAAAACTGGGTACGATTTACCAATGGCAAGACCCGCCCTTTGTTTTTTTGTGGTAAACATTTCTTCGTTTCAATCTTCACCCTACCCGCTACCAACGACATTCGACAAACAACCAAGTACACAACACACTGCTTGTGCCATCAGAGGCATACCGGATTTAAAGAACGCGGCCATTCCTCCCTTCTCGTCCATTTCGGAATTCAAGCACATCTCCCGAGTATGTGACCAGTAAGAGTTTATATTGCTCCACGAGAGAGAGAGAGAGAGAGAGAGAGAGAGAGAGAGAGAGAGAGAGAGAGGCGGAAGGACAAGTTATTCAATAATAGCAGCAGGCCACGAATGCTACAAGCGAAGAGTATCAAGAGGTCACTCTTCAATTCGCCAACTCCAGTAATGGAGGCGTTTCAAGCACCAGCCTCGAAGAAAACCACGAGATCCTCACTACCAAACAATGAAGGATACGACAGTTGCCAAGATGAAGACGAACACGTGAGAGGGGCTGCATCTGCTCCTCTCCTTACCCAAAACTTCCCCAAAACGCGACCCCTTCAGATCTCTACATGGAAACGGTACGATTTTTCAAGAGCGAGGAAGGGTACGAGGCCGAGCTGTCTGGGGGATCGCCTCTTCAGAATACGGTTACGCAACGAGGCTTGGGTGGAAATACTGTACACTATTAGGGGGCGGGTACGATTTCAACACACAAAGGCTTTCCTATTCAACCACGAGGGTACGGAATCGAGTTTTGAGCGAATTTTATATAAGATAATCATAAAAAGAAGGCGATTTCAGTGTGAACGTGTGAAACGAAAAACATGCAAGGGAACAAAGGCAAGCGTGAGAGAGGGGGAGAAAGTATTCAATACAAGTGATGGGAGGGATGCGAGAGAAGAGAGGGAACCAAAGACGGAAGGGTGAATATGGAAAGGGGACAGGCAACAGGAACGGAAAAGGAGAAATGAAATAAAATAATGACAACAAGGGCGATTACACTGACCTAACGGTCGATCAAAGAAAGTTGGATTCTATTAGTATTGCATGAGGGCCACAAAAGCTACCTAAAATTATAACTATAAAGATGTAAAAATGTCCCCTAAAAAATATGGTGCTATTTACGTCAACTTTCAAGCCCATCATGCAAACTGAACCACTCCACGAAACATTTAAGCTAAATCCATTAAATAAATGTTGCATCGAATATCGATGTGATCATTATGTATAAAAGATTATTACGCTCTTGTTTCCCCTTAAACGCCATTTTCAACTTTTTCAGCAAAAATTATGCCAACGCCTTCCCTCACCAGCCGACAGACGGTTCACTATTCTGTGACTCCTGCTCAACTTTCTCAGCAGAACCACTGTGAAATCCAAGGTCTCAAAATTAAGGGATTGTGAAACCCTGTATTGTACTTTCGAAGTCATTCCCTTCAAGAAAAAATGATTTCGAAAGAAGCTACCACGACCATTTCACAAAGCCATCAGAACGGCAAAATCAGAGTATGATCAAATTTATCTTCTCATATGTAGGCACTGGATCAAACTAAAAATACACATACATGTATAAGTAAAGATTAAATGAGAGAATGAGATACACTTTCTGTAGCATGCACGATGCTTGGTGTTCCACGCACAAAGCCCTGTAGTTAAGCATTAATTCTTTAAGATTCTTAATTTTCTTACGTACATAAGGAATGCAGTTGTACACAGAAATTAATTTTAGTTGTGAAACGACAGCAAGGCCGTGAAAAACGCGTTTTTCACACCTGCCGACTGCGTCTCCTTACTGGAGAAACAAAGGAGTTTCCAGAGAACTCGCATTTCTTAACAATACAAATACTATGTACATTAAACAGTATTTTCAGTTATCACAAATTTCCCGTAACGAAATGCCTTTCCGACAACAAAAACGACAAAGTACTAAATAAATCCCGCAATATGACAAAAAGCATTCATGGTAAACCAACTACTATCATTGCTTGTAATGCAAGCAAACATCGTTTCAGCCCTGTAAGAGAAAGAAAAACTTCTGATTTGACGCGTTGTCAAAGTTTAATTGGAACCACGCTATTTAAGCACTCAGACAATGAAGAGCTTCAATCATTACATATCCATATCCCATATTTTATAGTCCAGTAGTTTCCACAGACGAAACCTCTTTTGTAAACAATAGATCATTACTAAAAACTTCCCAACTCTCTTCATCCGACCACCATTCAACCATTACCTTTGACCTCACGGGTCAAAAAAAAAAAAAATTACAGGGACTTTCACTTCTGAAGACATATTTACTATGGAACTATAAAAAAGAAGAAAAAAACCACCTTCATAAAAGAGATCATCTGCTGGTATAATTATGGAAAAAAATAATAGAAAATGAGAACGCACGACAAAACCTCTACCAATCTTCACGCAAGGTCCGTTGAAAGGAGAGAGCGATCTCGCCCTCACCACAGCCATTCCCCATATTGCATCATTACTATTGCAAACATGACATCATTCCCCGACGTCGTTATTCAATGAAAAAAGTCCTTCCACAAACTCTTTACAACCACAATCAAAACCCAGCGCTGGTCATCACAAGCCAACAGAAATCTATTCTCCAACTGCGGCAACTGCTTCGTCAAATCCAGGGCGTCCTCTTTAAAGGTCACATACGTACCGCTGAAGATTACAGTTGGCGGATGCAACGTTTACCTCCTGTCGTGAAACTACTGTAGGGAGAAAGGGGCGTCTGAGTGCTTTAAGTACAGGGAATGATGACAGTCTAATAACGACTATTTGCCGAGCAACTGAGACCATCACCTTTAAGCGCACCACACAAAACGATGCGGGGATTTTGACAAGTTTCTTTACACACGCGGCCTCTACGATTACCTGCGATTATTTCCAGATTCAAGATGTGCTCAAGATATCACAGCATCGATCCATATACAATAAAATAATAAGTATAGAAGCCATAAATAAACGCTCATCATTAAAACAAAAACCTCAGCCTCTTCCTCTTGAACCTAACGCACACACCGGACTGTAAAACGGGAAAACATTTCACCTCACATGCAACTTGAAACAACGACAGGATTTCCGTTACATTAACGCCCTAAGCAATCTTCTTCATTTCATCACAATGCTGGCGAGAAAGTGTTAGACACTAGGGAACTCGCAACAATGCAAACAAATGACGTTTACGCGCAAACCAATCCCAACAGCCCAAATTTCTTTCTGAACATCCGAAACCGCACAGCTTCCCAAAAACGAGACCTCCAAGGTAGGGCAAGAAGTCCCATTGTTTAGAATCGTAATTTGGCTTAGCTGCCAGACCAAC
The DNA here is from genome assembly GCF_015104395.2 of Macrobrachium nipponense. NCBI lineage: Eukaryota > Metazoa > Arthropoda > Malacostraca > Decapoda > Palaemonidae > Macrobrachium > Macrobrachium nipponense. The sequence goes on along the minus strand of NC_087201.1, from coordinate 56,859,752 downwards.
TACTTCCCTTTCGTTCGTTCCCCATTCGATTCGTGGCATTGACACCGCCCAAGGGGTCAAGAATTCCACCTCCTCATAAAAGCAAGGCGGGGAGGGCGGAGATTGGCATGGCGCAATGATAGCCCAGGTGGAGAGAAGCTCGAATTCATTACACCTGTATAATACCTTAATTAACTTGAATTCGGAGCCTTGCATATTCTTCCTTTCATTCAACTTCTGTGAGTTACACAGACAGCACATGTAACCTTCGCGTTTATTCAGTCATTTCAAAAAGTTCACCCTCGCTTTCATTTTCCTCGCACCCTCCACCTACAGTTAATTACGCCGTCATTACCCGTTACTGAACAGTCAACAGATTTGGCCAAGGGCAACTTGGATCTCCAGATGAGGGAAAAGCCTTCCACGAGTCAAAGCAATCACATTACCTGAACACCAGCATCTACAAGTTCAACTGCAAATAACAAAAAGCAGGTACGCCGATCAATCCAAGACTTCAACTGGGGCATAACCATGCTACAACAAAATTGAGAATTCATACGTTTGCGTAGCCTACACTTTAAAGTGCACTAGTGCATAAGAAAACATAGGAACAATTTTTGGGAAAATGTCCCTAAGGTAGTTTTACTCAACAGCTTCAAAAATCAACGTCCAATATTTGAGAAACTGTCCGTATGGCAGTTTTATTCAACCGCTTCAAAAATTAACGCCCAATATTTGAGAAACAGTCCATATGGCAGTTTTACTCAACAGCTTCAAAAATGAAGGTCAAGATACTCGATACCTTTAAGATTTAAGAATACATACATAGGTTCATCTTAGGCGATGAGGAGAAGCTCACTCTTTCCTTTCACCCAGACCCCTTCACCGACCCAACCCCAGTTTTCGACCACACTTTTGCTCTTCTAAAAATGGACCGATTAGAAGTCATCAAATATCAATGTTAACTTCCTTGATGCAAACCATACGCAACCAACTATAATTATAGACAAGGACCTTCGGAATTAACATGGCCACCTGGCGCGCACCTGCTCTATTCAGCATTTCTCTCACGTTCTCACGCCAATTATTCAAGTTCACTACATATTACTATTGATTATTACCTAATGGTAATCCAACAACGGTGCATCAAAACTGTCTATTACGAACAAAAGAAGAAGGGGTCTAATATAGGTATATATCCTATACAATCTAAAACTACAACAAAATTTCATAACCATTACAACGGTTGTCATTTGTTTTGCAGAAAGAAAATTAAAGTTCCAATTTACTAGTATTGTCATGAATATATACCATAGTCTAAGTTTATTTCAAGAACAGGTGACATCCGATAAACACCTGCACTGAAGGACAGACCTTGTGTCTAACACACTTGACCGGCCCAAGAAGAGAGAGAGGAGATAGAGAGCAGAGGTGAGAGAGAGAGAGGAGAGAGAGAGAGAGAGAGAGAGAGAGAGAGAGAGAGAGAGAGAGAGAGAGAGATTTTCCCTTAAATTACTATAAATCGAACAGTATTCCACACTTACAAACTATATGCTTTCAATTTTTCCATCACGACATCTATGAGAAATTTCTCTATGAATTGTCTCAGGACAGTTTTTCAAGTTTTTCTTTGTTTAAAAGAATACCAAGTGCAAAAGGTTTGCAAATATATTTTAAAAGTACTAAATACAACGGCTGAACTACTTCTATACCGGTTATACAAAATGTGTTGCAATTTCTTCCTTAGGTAAAGTACAGACTACACTGCCTCTACCCGACTACTGACAAAGCGGGAACCAAAAGTAGGGGGACAGGATGTGGAAGAGGGTTTGTGTTAGGTTATACCATAACGATGGTGTTTATTATATATAATATATACACACATTTGTATTGTATTATATACAATAAAATTTAATTGTATTAGTTAACATACCAGTATATATATATATATATATATATATAAAGGTTTTTTGTCTGTCTCTGGGTCGATATTCTCTCTCCCTCTTTCTCTTGATATATATATATATATATATATATATATATATATATATATATATATATATATATATATATATTTTCTTTCGTCTTTTCATTAATAGTAATTTTTTGGGAAAATTTGTGTAAATTTCATATTAAATTGTATATGCTTCCGTGTTTTTTCAAAATTTACTGTTTTCTGGAAGAATAACTGCGTGTGTCCCCCAAGGTGTGGCTACCCTCAGGTGTTTCCTCCTTTCTGTAGAGTGAAATCGCCCTTATTGCGAATCTTGTAGTGTCAGTTTGGACATTAAGCCTTCTTTTGACTATGTTGTCCTCTGTAAAATCAGTTTGCCTTAAGTAAAGGATCCGAACAGGACCGAAAGTACTCGGCTATCTTGCTTTTTCATCTTTTCCTTCGTGGCAAAAAAACTTTATTTATACATAGCATCACGTTTTATATACTTCATGATCAAGTTATTCATATAATATATATATATATATATATATATATATATATATATATATATATATATATAATATATAATAATAATAATAATAATAATAATTTGGGTTCACGCTGTCTATTGGATACACTCGCATGATTATTTTGATACTTGGACCCAACTGTAGTTTACTTAACTGTATAATTTACTTAAAAGTATATATAAGAAAAATGGGAAATAACAGCAGACATAGCGCATACAACCTAACCAATTTGGCATGGCATGCTTAACGTAGGTTCCTGAAGAAATCGAAGAGGGCTGACCTTACGTGTGAATTCATTAGAATCCATTCCCTTGAGAGAACAAAATAGAATCCACTCTCCATTCCATTAGGGCACGCTAGTCAATCAGTCTTGCCAGAGATACGCCATCTCTAAATCAACTGAAGCCGTAACACCACATGCAACAGACGTAATCATTATATATATATATATATATATATATATATATATATATATATATATATATATATATCACACACATATAATATTAATATATATATATACATATATATATATATATATATATATATATATATGTATATATATATATATATTATATAATTTCCTTTTCCATTTTTTGAACTTATCCTGAGTTACTGGTCGTGTTTACCCGATATATCGAATGGCATCCAAAATGGAGACAATTGTTGAAACGATAATTTCAATAACCCTCATCCGACCTTACAAGTGCCAGACAAAACAGAATGGCAAAAGAATAATCTTCCCAATACATAATGGTGCGCACCACCTAGTACATTTAGAATGAGGCTGATATATACATAGATCGATAGTTAGACATTTAGTTAGCTATAAAACAGGCTGTACCTTAAAGCTACGGTAGGTTTTAGATATCACGGCACAATTAAATGAATGGAAATCAACTATTTCCAAAGACAATTGTGAAATCATAGCAGAAGCCGCTGATGAAGCTTCCTCTCTTACGCAAGAATTATTATTATTATTATTATTATTCCGAAAATAAATCCCGTCATATGGAAAAAGCCTGCAAAGCCATTCTTTTGAAATTCAAGCTTCTAAAGAATATGGTATTTATTTGAAAGTACAGAAGATCACAGGATACGCAGAAAAAGGAATGGAATATATGATTAGGGCAAAGGCCAAGTACCAGCTAGAAAACAAGGACCGATCCTCTGTGAATCGTAAAAAAAATTCTTCTTCGTTTTGTGTCTTTCTAGTATTTGAGGCGTTAGGCTGGCTTAGTTGCTTTACAACAAGTTTGTTTTTAGTTTGTACATTTTACTTAACCTAAACTTTTTCGAAGAGCTATCCTCTCTGCAAAGTTGTAATTTTTTTTATTTCTTTAGTCCTGATGACGAAGATAGAGCAAATACTTTGGAACTTGGGCGAAGAGTTAAATAATAGACAATGTATCACTTCTCCCCGAACACACACACAAAATATATATATATATATATATATATATATATATATATATATATATATATATAATATACTATATATATATATATATATATATATATATATATCTATATATATATATATATAATACTATATATATATATATCATCTATATATATATAGATATATATATATATATATATATACATATATATATATACATATATATATATACATATATGATATATATATACATATATATCATACATATATATATATACATACATATATACTATATACATACATATATATATATACACATATATATATATACATATATATATATACATACATATATATATATAGATATATATATATATATATATATATATATATATATATACATATATATATATATATATATTACAAACAAGTATGGGAGAGAGAGAATACAAATGCAGTTCTTGACAACAAGACAGTAATCGTTTAACATCCAGGAAGCTGTCTTCTAAGTAGTTTCAAATCAGAATGGCATGTGAGAGAGAGAGAGAGAGAGAGAGAGAGAGAGAGAGAGAGAGAGAGAGAAGAGAATCTTCAAACGAATCACAGCGCCGGGAATTAAGAAGTGACCTCCTACCTGGTTACCATGGCAACGGGAAAACTCGTGTGGAGACGCGTCGCCATGTCAACTGGAATAGCTGACCTCGAGTCGAAGGGAACAAAAAGTGAAGCCGGCCTCCTCCTGCTGCTGCTGCTGCCGCCGCCACCACTAACACCACCACCACCTCCACCAGGAGAAATCCAGGTATCTCAATCAATGTCGGAAGGGAAAATATTTACAAAAGACCGACGCGAGAAGATTTTTGGCCTTTATCCGTACAATTCTCAACGAGTGGCTGGGACCAGGAAGAACGGCAGCTTAAAATAATCGCGCTGACCACACCTTCACAGAATCCAACCAGGAAGACTGCGAGAGTAGGAAGACGAAAAAGGAAGTAGGAAGACGAAAAGGGAAGGGCATAACAAGAATGTTCAGGCCGACACGAAGATATAAAATCCCTACGAGACGAAGGGAAGAGCACGAACATTCGTTCCAAGAGATTAAGACGTTCTACATTTAGGCGGAGAAACAATACGAAATTTAAGCTCCTTCGATAGTTAGTGAAGAAAATAAACGAACTAATCAGCACAGGTTGGAAGGGCAAATATTATAATCAAGTACATATAAGAGAAAAAATGCACAATGATGCCTACGTTCGTTAAGTATTCTCATACAATATATTTATATAAAATAAAATATATATATATATAATATATATCTAAAGATAATATAAATTAATAAATATATATTATGATATATATATATATATATATATATATATATAAAAGAGGAGAGAGGAGAGAGACGAGAGGGAGAGAGAGGTGAGAGAGAGAGAGAGAGAGAGAATATATTAATGCAAAGCAACAACCCAATCAACCAAACAGGAAATACCCGTACATACTTGTGAAGCCATTATCGTTCGGCCACCTACCGACGGCATCACGAGAAGTTTGGTCACGAAAAGTCAGTCACATACCACCATCAAAAATGGCTATCGTTGACATCCAGAAACAAAGGCCAATTTCCGACACTTCCAGAAAAGTTCATTAACAGTTAGGATATGAATGTCACTCACCCGCTAAGAAACTTAAAATCTGTGATTGACTACAAAAACAATACATGATTATCTAACTGGATTGATGTGACGTTTTTAAATCAATCTAGCGCCAGATTACAGTCAGGAAAACAAATATTTCGTGTAAATGTATATAGTGAATAAGGGTATGATATTATAGACATTAAAGGAAATAGTATATATCCATGATACATATATATAACTATATTTTATAATAATTATATATTGTATATAGATATTATATATATTATAATTATATATATATATCTATTATATATAGTATATATATATATATATCTTCTTCCGGGTTTCGGTAACCCTACTGATGACTAATATGTCATCAGTAGGGTTACCGAAACTCAGAAGATCAATAAGAGTTTATTTCGATCCGTTTCGTGCCATCCTGACATCATCAATCTGTAATATAAAATTAATTCATATTTAAAAAATATAAAATTAAAGTTTACTTGCTAATTTAAAATGAATACACAAAAAACTAGTTATTCATAAAACTATTCTTAAAAGCTAAAAGTACTTAAATCATTTAAAGGTGACATTAAAATAATAAATAAAATACAATAATAGCAAGTTAACTTTAATTTTATAATTTATAAATGTGAATTAATTTAATATTACAGACTGATGATGTGTCAGGATGGCACGAAACTTATCGTAATAAACTCTTATTGATCTTTGAGTTTCAGTAACCCTACTGATGACTATATATATATATATATATATATATAATATTATATATATCTATAATATATAATATAATATATATATAGATATTTTAAAAAATATTTTAAAATAAATTTATAAAATAATTTTATTTTTATATTTTTTAATAAAAAATATATTAATATTAAAAATTTAAAAAAAATTTATATAAAAATTAAATAAAATTTAAATATATATTTTATATCAAAAAAAATAAAAAATATAGTTAAATATATAAAATCTTCCCTAGCGAAAGTGACTAATCTCGTCAAACATCACAAAGGTCCCCCCCCCCCTCCCCTCCCCACCCCCACCACAACGTTTCTCATCCAAGAGTGACACGAGAGGAAAATGGCGCTTACCTTTCAAAGCATCTGTCGACGTTATCGGACATGAGGAGCAACATACAGAGCTGCTCCAGAGCGATGAGCTGCATGTCCCGCTCCTCCCCCTGGCCCATTTGCAGCCATTCCAGAAGCGTTTCAGGGTCTACGTCAGCCATCATCTGCCGGAGGGAACCAACGATCACACACCGTCCTCTGAAGAATACAAAGACTGCGTTCCTTAGTCATCTGGTACTACATATATCACATTCACCTTTCACAAACTCCACCTTTTCAGAACTCGGTGAATCAACATGCTTCAGGTTTTATTACAATGTCAAATATAAGTCATGCAACATGCTCATTTTTAATCCAAGTGTACAAACATTTACATGCACCGATTATATGTAGAAGTAGATTGCGAGATAAGCGTTATTTCCAAGCCAATGAACATCACATAAATCACAAGTTATACAGGTTAAAATAATTTTTAAAATGTCATCAAAACAGTGCCACAGAACCATGCCCATTTCTATGTATACCCTTGCAATCACCACAGTCCATGCAATTCAAAAAAAAAATCAATAAGAGAGAAAGAGGGAGGGGGCTTACAAAATGTAATTACCAGATTCTGAAAAAAATAAACAAAAAAATGAAAAAAATAAAAAAATTAAAACTTTTTAAAACGAAGATGACTTGAATGGCAAAGTAAGGCAGTGTCTAACTGATCCAATTCAAAACCTCGAGTGAAGGTGAAAGCCACTTAAAGAGTAAGAGGACTTCAAATGCCGAACAAACATCAAACAAAGAAATGAAAACTGCTCAAAAAGCTCTGAAACAGATTCCTCTTCGAGTGAGGGGCCGATCCCATGGCAAGAAAGAACAAGAAGCGAATCCTCAAGGCCCTGCGATCCTTTGATCCCCTTTCAAGATCCTCCCGTTGAGGAGCTCAAAATCCCCTCGACACCCAAGGACGGCTGCCCTTCGCCCATCCGCATCTAGGGCTGGATCAGTGGGGCCTGGGGTTGGATGGGCATCTAGGGTTTGAATGGCGACACCACAAATTCTCGCGTAATTCCCCCGGCCCCCAATCCTACCTCTGATACACATAACCAGATGTTACCAGGCCAGTCGATTGTTATTTCTCTTTGCTTCCATATTTCCATCGCGAATATTCACATTATATTTCATATTTTGCAGAAATACTCCTACCATCTTTGCTACTACTCGTGGTTGTGTCGCAAGTCCCTGATGTTATTTCACACTCGAACTAGTATCTATTTATCCACGTCATTCCAATGGGAAAAAAGTATAGGTTTCCCTTTATGTAGAAAAAAAATAAAGCTAAGCATCCTTTCAAATCCTATGAGGTACTGTTTGATAAAGGGTGGCGCTTGTGCTGCGCTAAAATTTTTAAATGTGCACTGATACATGTGTATTTGTATGGGTGTTTATAAATGCAAGGTAGATGAGAACTTTCAAGTATAGGAAACAATCCTAATTAAACCTTATCAGTAATTCTTTCGAGGGCACATTTTCTCAATCTTCTACTTAAGATCTAAAAAGCTGCAATGTATTAAATACAATATGGATATTACTAACTAACCCTTTGAGCCACCCTGTGATTTAGGCGTGCGTGTGTGTGTGTGTGTGTGTGTGTGTGTGTGTGTGTGTGTGTGTGTGTGTGTTGAGTGAGAGAGAGAGAGAGAGAGAGAGAGAGAGAGAGAGAGAGAGAGAGAGAGTACCGTAAACATTAAGCATCGAAGATTACATTATTGTAAGTACCATACATATAAAGTTACTCAGAATATTGCACACAATAGAATGGGCAAAACACCTAAGGAAAAAACTTCGTACGCATCCCGAAGCCAATTCAAATTGAGACTAGGGACGATCAAAACTAAATATGCCTTACAAACATCGATTTCACATTCGAGAAAGAAGAGTCTTGCATCAGATGAGACAAGGGCCGGCCCACGTGGAAGGTCATGGACCCCATGACAGAGAGAGAGAGAGAGAGAGAGAGAGAGAGAGAGAGAGAGAGAGAGAGAGAGAGAGAGAGGAGAGAGAAGAGAAAGGGGGGAGGGTGAATTTACGCTAAATAGTATGGATTCTACATCTAGACCAGAAAACCTACTGGCCACAAGAGCTGGGGAACTGTTTATGTCTTTAGAGTTAAAACCCTTAATTTTTCATCCCTATCGCTCCGTGTTTGAAGTTTCTTGAATACCGTTTTCGCTTCCCTCAGAGTTTTCACATCTTTACCGGAACAATGTTTTTGAATCGTCCATGTACGATCCCTCAAACAAACTTCTTAAAAACTGTAGTCCAGAAAATCCAACAGCCACTCATCTACCCCTCCAATAGTTCTAGAATCCCTTACAAAGACTGTTTAAATATTAGGCCTGGATGATACCTTCCTTTCACTGAGACTTCCGATAAATGAAAGATTTTTAGTTTAAACCGCAAAACTGTACTGAACACAGAGTAAGACAATCAATTTGAAAATGCATGAATTCCACGTCATCTATCAATTTCCATCTTTTATATCTTGAAATATTCAACGCACACGAGCCGCTAGATCATTGCACAACGTCAATCAACGCAACGACATAAGTACCAAATCACTGCATAACGTTAATCAACGCGACTTAAAATTGGCCCACAGTAGGATATTCTTAGTGCACCATTAACACCCTGGACACGAAATGAACACCACTGACCGCAGTAATTATGCTAAAACAAAATAAAGAAATGGTGAGATGCCAAGTGGAACAAATGTTAATTATCAAGCAAAAAACGCCATAGTGTGACCTCAATGGTATTATCCTTCGGATATCTTAAACTTCATCCAGTAGCTCAAGACAAGAATATCGATAACCTCAGACATCATCATAGCTAACAAACTACGAGAATCTAGTCATTACGATTATCTTGACAGCCAAACCACAACGTCAAGACTGCCTACTATTATAGCCTTAACAATAACATTGGCTTTTATGAAGACTTTTAGAAAACCCTCCAACTACAAATAAGCTTCTTTGTGAACCCTAATAGTCACCAAAAATACGGACAAAGCAAGTTTTCCATTTTTTTTTTTTTTTTAGTCAACATCAAATCTATATAACAATGTTCCAAGGTTGTATCATTTTCAACGCCAACTGCCAAAAGACATTTCGTTCTGACGGCAGCACGTTCTTGGATAAACAAGTGGCAGATAACTCTTTAGAAAGAGTATAGCGGTGACAGATGGTCTGGGGTGATTGTAGGTTATTTTAAGGGTTTCCTTCTGGGGTCAACGATTTCCTTGGTTTACAGGTGATCATTTGGCTTTAGTCAACTTTGTTGTTACCAACTTTGTTGTTACTTTTACACCAGTATATACTTTTAAAGTTTTCTAACTTGATCAACTAGGAGAAACTAAGAAGAGAGCACTAATGTTATATATACAATTAGTTTATTCATAATTTCTTTTAAAAATGAATCTCTTCACTGAATACAAACGTATGTTGTACATCATTAATTACCTTTACGTAAACAACTATTTGCGCATCGAAAACTGCAGAAGGATGCTTCACTTGAGACTGAATATTACTAGAAAATGACCATTTAACCGGAAAATACAACTTTATAAATAAAATCAAATTAGTCTTGTTTAATCAAGATGCAATCCAGAACATAATGAAGTACAGTTAATCATGATGCACTGGCCAAAATGCAACTTCCAACCGATTTTCAGAGACGGAACTAGTAATTGTTTTGGATATCAAAAACATTGACAATTTTATTACTATACTTTTTAGACACTTAAATAAAAATTTTGACAATTTTAATAGTCACGTTATTAACAAGCTTAAATGTTAACTGAACTTGTGCAGCTGAAACAGACTGAACCCAGAACACAATCCAGAAGCATTTATAAGCTAGAAATTATGGTCGGGCCCTTGAAGTCTACATAAACGAGTTCCGGGGAACAATTTTGTTGGTATCACGACGAGACTCAAAAACTATCAGAGATTTAAATCAAATATCTGATCACTATTTGTTCATATAATATATTTATATATATATATATATTATATATATATACACAATATATATCACAGGACCAGAAGAACCTTAGAAAAAAATAGTTCTCAAAAGACAAAATTCTTCACAATGGTTATATCGACACTGCTTTATTACTCAGGAGAGAGAGAGAGAGAGAGAGAGAGAGAGAGAGAGAGAGAGAGAGAGAGAGAGAGAGAGAGAGAGAGAGCAACTCTTCCAGATGAGACTTACTTCCCACTTAATGGCAAACCGTTGCCATTACCACTGGAAACAAAAGATGACAGCCTTCTCCAGAAAACCCCTCATCAAAATTAATCGATGCCACGTTCAGTACCCTAACATTCAAACAAACTGTGACCATGGCCAGCTGTAACAAAATAACAGGAGGGGCAAAGAAGCACTTGATGCACAAACACGTATGGCCGAGTTTTCAATCGCTCGTTTACGTCATATTTGCGACTGGCCCTTCTCTTCCCTCTGTTTTAGTCCACTAATTCTTTAAAAAATAAAAAAAAAATCATAAAGAAGCATAAAAAACAAGTTACTTTACATCTACTCTCTAGACTGCAACCGAAGAGAAATCATTTGTACACAAATATTTCCTGATATACGCAGCTAAGTGTCCCACGAATAGAGCAGTAGTGCTTGTATCCATGGCCAAGATACATTTCTTTGTCGGTATTAGTCTAAAAGACGCTAAAAATTGTTAGCACATGTGGCTCAACAGTGATAAAGCCCTAATGAAGGACAAAGTCACCGTGAAACCTCAACCTTAAGCAAAGCTATTTTAAAACCTACGTGGACTTCAGAACGGTATTCTGAATAGTGCAGTCTAAGGCACGGGCGGCAGTTCAAACATTTAAACGGAAAAGATCCGTGAAATTCACATTTTTCTGGAAAGAAGAGGAAGCACGGATGCTGCACTTGGACTGTGTCAATGTTCTAAAAATGGTCATTCTAAATCTTCTGTACTCATAATCCACACTACACTACTACACTAGTGTGAAGACAATTTAAGCCTATTCTGTTGTTTATGAAGTAAAATCGAATAAATTGCCCTTTCACTGGTCTTGAAATGAATGTAAAGTTGCAACAGAAGCCGATAGAAAATTTGTGATTGAAAAGAAAACAGGCAATGTTATTACGCACTTCACACTTTTGAGCAGAACCAATTTCTCTTTTTATGAAACTACTTCTGTTGTCGATGAAAAGAGCCATCAGATTATGGGTGTCTATGAAACTGCATTAAGAATATGAATATGATGTGAACGCCATAAATAGTAAGCAAAAATTATGAAATGTATATTTCTAGATGGAAATGTGATACCAAAACTCTGAAGCCTTTCCTAATTGGTTTGATACACCAGGGGAATTTTAATATTGACAAATGGCGAATCTAATATTTGTCTCGAAGGAACCTCAACAGCGAGAATTTTCAGAGCATGCCTGACTCGCCTCTCCAGTTGACTCAAGAATTGATACCATCATGAAAAACTGGAAGTTGCTCGGCGGAAGACAGTCGCTTCTCGCAAAGAGAAGATAACCTAATCAGATAACGTTACGGAAATGAACTTGGTAATAAGGTCTTCACGATGGGCTACTTAGGAAATACTTGACAGATGCATGCGCAGGCTTGCAATTTCCTTTTACTGTCAAGAAATAAGGTCATATAGAATCAAGGAAGGTGGAGAAATTCATAGCATTTAAACACTTAGTCTATAAGAGGATAAATATTAGAATTGATTATATATGTGAAGGAATTTAAATCCAAAAATAGCGGTAAAGGGTATGTGACAAGTGCTAGTGTCCATGTAACGAAAAACTGTTACTAGATTGGATCGAATAAATCAACTGTGGGATATAGACGACATGATAGTACTGAATAGAATAAAAACTTCAAGACCAAAATTTGCTTAAGAAAATAAAACAATTGAATCAGCAAATACCAATCCCGGATAGATGATTGTTGTATGGTTATTAACAAGGCATTGGTTATTAAGACCCTGAAAAAGACAGTAGTGTGATTTGTTTGTTGGTAGAAGTGTACGTGATGATAATAATTGTCATGCAAAGCTCCTTTGGAGAGGCAAAACGAAACTTCAATAGCCGACTTGGCAGAAAAAGAATTAGAGAATGATTGGTTCTGAAGATCTCTATGAAATGTGCACTAAAGCCCACCCAAAAGGAACACCACCTCGTGGAAGCGTGAGCCTGATTCAATTCTCGAAAAGGAAATTTATGCGAAACACGTTTTGAGGTGTTGATGAGAGAGCGAACCTGATCAGTCAATTAGAAAATAAGTCCGAAATAAAAGCAGGCTGAAAAATATATATCGGAAATGAATGGAATGGACAGAAAGTTGTGTGAAAGAAGATATCAGAGTAGAATCTGGGCTTGTTCGAAGTCGAGGGAAATGCAATCACTAATCCAAAGCACAAGAAATGAATCTGCAGCATGGAATACAAAAGCCTCATCTACAGTCAAGTGAGCAGCAATTCCACGGCCACTGTGAAAGGAAAGTGAGCCCAATGAGGAGCCTGAAAAGTTATCCTTCCGCGTCAACATGAGATACTCCAGCAAAGACAAATCACCAACCAGAAGCCGGGGCTAAATGCTACATTCGACCGGGAGAGACTGCACACCATGAATTTTAAGCACAACGAAAGGCCCCAGTGGGTGACAGAATTTCAAGGAAGAAATTAAAGGATGTTCCAAAGATGGGAGCAAATACCACAAGCAAAAGCTGCTCTGATCAATTATTTTGCTAGAATTAATGATAACTTTGGTGCAGAGCAAAAGACCCAAGTTAATGAATGCCTTCAACACAATGGAAGGCAGCCTCTGATTGCAAGATGTCAAAAACTTAACTTATTAACTATACACACAAACAAGTAAAAGTTTTCTGTACAGCATAAAATGCTGTAGGAAACTTGCAGTCACGGTCCAGTGGTGACCTGTGTTGTTGGCACCTATAGCGATGCCACACGCATGATCATGGCTACATTTAACCTTAACACACTTCTGAAGCAGCGTAACTTGGCAACGTTGTAAACCTTCAGTGAATGTCTAGTTGACTGAGTTAAGCTTCGTTTTTTAGTTAACAAATAAGCAAAGTCCTCCAGGAGTAGGAACTGGTGCGCAAAGGTAAAACAACTATTTTACCCAAGTTCTCCACAACGCAGTTTTTACAGTAAAAATCAACCAAAGTGAAAGGAAGCAAGATGACAAGGTGAGCTTGCTCCCCCAAGAAGCCTAATGCGGTAATTATAACGCAATCTCAATTCCGAAAACCCTCACGCAGTGCTACCGTACTAGGTACGGCCCTCAGAAATCTCTTAATAACTCACCGAGGCCTATTCATCCCTGAGGGTGCACGTAGCATTCATAAGACCTCTCCTTTATTAGTGTCACGTGACTCAAAATTCCGACCACCACCAATGAAACGGTTCAAGAGTGCCAGGTATTCTCGCCATACGACTCCCACTCATTTATCAAAGAGGCAAAGTTGCAACATGGCAAGCGTGACACACTCACTGAAGGACAGAGACAGATCATCTCCTTTGATGCACAGCAATGAAGGAAGCTCTGCTTTTATAACATGCAGTCCCTTGACCTCAGTCGTGACGACAAGTTTGACAGACACATTGACGGACAGAAAACAAGGCGCTTCCTTTCTACGAGATGCTTTTTTATCAGGTTGAATATATATCCTTCAGCCATGCAGGAAGTATTGCAACTCCTCAGAGAAGTGTTTAGATCCTACCTTTGTGATAAGCTTGACTGAAACCCCTTCGACAGGAGTTGTGATGACGCACTCTTTTATACAAGAGTAGCTGGAATACTTTCAACCATGTAAGAATTAATGTAGTGTAAAGGAAGCGTATAAAAAAGATGACGAACGAACGAACGAGAGAGAGATGAAAACTTTCAGTAAAGGAATAGTAAAGAATATCCAAGCCAACTAGTGTATTGTGTCCAAAATGAATGTATGGCTGTTCCAGCAAAAGAAGCAGGGAGAAGGAAGACATGAAGGGAGCTTCACAACCAGAAGTGATTAAATAAATAGTCACCCAACCCTCCAGAAAGAACATGACAAACCACCACCACGTCGCAGCCGTGCACGACTCTCTCACTGGTTTGCACAGTGCGCATGCGCTCATACTTTCACGCCATACAGATCATTATTTCGACCCATCAGAGGTAATCATACCTAAGTATGCTTATTAAAGTCACTCAACCTTCTCTTGCACTTAATTCGAGCACCGCCGCCTGAATTACTCTTCGCTACCGTCTGAGGAGACGACCACACTCGCCTATTACTTTAGTTAACCGTTGTTAGTGTGGACAAAAAACTTATGACTATGCAAAAATATTAAGGCTACTTCAAGATGCAGAGCCAAAGTACAGCCATTCTCTCTCTCTGAAATGAAAACAAAGTGACAGGAATGAAGAGAGAAGAATTCAACGAAGGTTACCTTCAGGGATTTTCCACTGCCTCATACACTAACCCAACTGGCTGCCAACTCTCCATGACTCACTATCTTTAGAACTTAAAAATCGGGTATATATATATTCTCTTATGAAACTAAGACGCGGTTATCTAATTTAAACATCTGACATACGTATAATGATATGTCTATGTCCAAGTCAGATTAAGTTACCGAACAAAGCAAGAAACAATCTCGCTATCACTACAACGGACAGATCAATCTACGCGTCTGAATAGCCAACGCGACAGCACCTATCTTGAGAGAGAGAGAGAGAGAGAGAGAGAGAGAGAGAGAGAGAGAGAGAGAGAGAGAGAGAGAGAGACTTACACGAATAAAACCATGACATTATTCAATCACTAAACCAAGAAATCCCTAGTGTATGCTAGAAACAATAGCAGCATACACAATGGCCTTTGAAAAAATGCAGTCAATTTTAAAATGCTTATTTCAAACTAAGACACTCGATTAGAAAAATCTAGCCGACGCAACCATCTGCTTAATACTGAACATCATCACAATGCTCCTACGGGATTCTTAATCCTTAAAACCCAAAAACAATAGAAAAGACCCCTACGTAAGTAAAAGCCTCATGCAAAGCAAACAAACTGGAACCAATGGTTAGTTAGAGGAAGAAAAACTCGAACATCTACCAGTGGTTCTTTTAGAAGGAAAGTAAAACAGCTGCCAGTGATTGAGTCATTAAGTATAATGTAAAAAATAAAAACTTACTGAATCCTCCATCGTGGCGAACTTCCGTTTTCTTTCCCTGAGTAGGATTCCACGAGAAAAGGTCTTCAAAGAACTCTAACTATCAGGAAATGCTCCTTTGGATGCAATTCCTCCAACAACGTGTGTCAATCCAACTTCAGAACCCAGTGTCAGATTCATCACTAACTTTCAGAAGTAAAGGATCACATTTCTCCTCCAAACACTGACTCGACTGGCCTATTTGGAGGGTAGCATGTTAAAATCAACTCCCTCTACCAGGACAAACTCCACAGAGTAGTTCCTAAATGAGAAGCTCTTTAACATACCATCTGCAAAACAGCATCTCAATAAATGTAAAGACACTTTCCTACAAGAACAAAGGCATCAGAAGGACACCTGAGCCATGCGGATATCACTTATGAACAGACTAACACGACGTCGCATCAGTTTCAGCACAAAACACACGAATAATTTCTTACGAAACGACGAAATCACTGGGAAACATTTAACAAAGCGCCGTGTAATGCATGGCTTTGTAAGTGCACTCCACTAACGCTCCCATCCAACCACCATCACATCACCACCACAACTGGTCGTCCTCATGCCACTCCTGGCCCTAGTACACACAAACACTCACACAAACATATGTTAGCCCCTCCCTCCCTCCCTTCCTTTCCCTATAACTCCCAAACTACCAGTAGAGTGGAGAGGGAGAATGTCGAGGACTTAAACCCATTACATTCATCTCTTCTTCAACACAAAAAGAACTTTGGCAAACACCACCACCGTCGACATTTCTACGCCCAACCCATTTGTCGTCGTGCTAAAATTCCTAAGGCCTAAGAACATCACAAAATATGAATATTATCACCCAGAAGTAAGTGTGGCGTAAGGTAGGGAGCAATTTTAGGCTCTTGCCAACCCTGCAACATTTTCCTTTAGATCCTCTTGAAGCACGAGTCTGTTGCCAGCTGTATAACAATGGCTTTACTTGGGTGATGCAACCACCAGACCACATGCGACCGAGGAACGCATTGTCAACACAGCTGATTACGCCATGAGGCTGCCAACATTTCTCTCAAGATCATGAGCAGGTACATAAAATAGCATAAGTACGTCTGACAACATGCCAAACAGTTTCCTATAGTAGGCTTTGCCAATTAGGGACAAGTGGCAGGTTTTTTTTATCTTTGGAACTTTAAGGGCCAATATTCATAAACAAAAACGGGATAAGAAATGTAATTAGTAAGTTCCATCTTCAACTGGTCTGATGATCTGCCACTGCAGGATCATTTCCTCCGGGCGAAAGGAATCCCCCCCCCCCCCAGCAAGCTCGTATCAAGCATGGGGTCAACCACAACGAACTTGTATTATATAAAACAAGAGTTCTCTACAACAACAATGCCCTCTTTCATAGCAGCCACCATATCGACGCTGAGCATACATAAAAAAAACTCCCTTTCACAAACTGATACACACACTGACTCCACTTTCACTTCTAGACTTGTGGCTGGCTTTCTCGTGAAGAAACGACTCGGGATGGAAACCTGGCTATTCTGTCCAGCAATACCAAAAAATTTACTAATATAGGCAAAGCAAAAAATAAATAAATAAATAAAACATGAAATTTTTACTCTTAATATTTTTTACTCGACAGACAATGCTGTCGCCGGCTATTGTAAATTAAGATTGGGAGACTTTAAAACATTTTTTCAATGGCTTTTCTCAGTCAACGAAGGTGTGCTACATAGGAATACGAACCGAAGAGAAAATTCACCTAACATTTTACAAAACGTTCTAGCGGTCTCTCGTACGATCAAATGACTCCAGAGGAAAATAACATGAATAGCGCAGTGCATATATATATACATATACATATATATACATATATATATATATATATTATATATCACATATACATAATAATATATATATATACTATTACATATATATATATATATATATATATATATATATATATATATATCTCTCTCTCTCTCTCTCTGAGCTTCATTTTCTGTCTACTGAAGACTCTACCTCATCATTTTGATAGATGATTCCAACTTTTACCTCACCCCAGTTCTCTTCTCACAATTACTCTGGATATCAGCATTCACTTTTTCTATCTCTGCCCACGAGAAGTCCCTCAGGAGACACGACTACAGCTTCAGTCGTGGTTAAGCCCTCCTAACCTTCTCTCCTACATTTGTTTCCTTTTCAGAACGATAAAATAACACATAGCAGCCACCGCCACAAACCCCTAAAAAAAAACACACACACAGGATTTCCACACACTTTCTTTAACAAAATACTTGATACAACCTTTCCCCAAGAAAGGAACAGATTTACTGAAAAAAGAATAATGGAGTTCAACAGGATGCATGTTACTGGTTACGGGACTTTCATCAATACCTACAAAATTGACAGTAGATACCAACTCTCTCTCTCTCTCTCTCTCTCTCTCTCTCTCTCTCTCTCTCTTCGACACTAATGAATCAAATAGTGACAATTTTTGCAATACAAAAAAATTTTAATAAATACACTAAAGCCTGACGGCTTACCAATATCAACAAGTCTGTGTACAGCTGATATTTAGGATTTGCTTTTTATAAATTTGACCTTCTGTTACCAGTTATCCTCACCGAAGGCATCAGTCCCTCCAAAGGAGGAAGGATAAACGTAATGGTTTTATATATATATATACTGATAGCGATCGCCGAAAATCGTGACTAACTTCAACAGCTACCCTAATGACAAGGGTTGCAAAGGTCCCTTTACTCTCGGGAACATGAAGGAAAGGCCTTCAGAGAGAGAGAGAGAGAGAGAGAGAGAGAGAGAGAGAGAGAGAGAGAGAGAGAGAGAGAGAGAGAGAGAGAGAATCTTTTGAACAGTGAATGTACTAATATTCGTGGAACATATTTACAGGAAGAGAACAGGACAATTTACAATATTAAGGACGAAACCTTTGAAAAAGATCTACAAGTTGACATTTTCCCGGACATTTCAATGTTGCAGATGCAAAATGTTCAGAATATTTACATTAACTGCCAAGTCTATTATTTTTTCACCTTTTCCTTATTCTGCGGACTGTGGGATGAACAGAACAAAATGTCTCCACTGGTACTTCAGGATATTAGGCAATACCGTGCGAAGAAATTTACAGAAAATTTCCCGGCCACATACATACATACCAGTGGGTAGTCTTAACAATTGCTAACGTGGCGTTGTTACGAACAAAAGCAAAAGCGCTAAACATGCACACTGCCAAGAGGAGGAGGCTCTTCCATATCTGAAGATCTGCCGTTCAGATGAGCTGACCTTGAAGACGGTGAAGGATAGAATGGGAGGAGTGGGAGGAGATGTTCGGTTTCAATCCTCT
Organism: Macrobrachium nipponense; assembly: GCF_015104395.2. Lineage (NCBI taxonomy): Eukaryota > Metazoa > Arthropoda > Malacostraca > Decapoda > Palaemonidae > Macrobrachium > Macrobrachium nipponense. Next base: position 56,840,562 of record NC_087201.1, on the reverse strand, counting down.
TAAAAACACCAACGCCCATCAACGCCCGTTCAAAGTGGTTCCTTCCTAGCTCTTCACACACTTATAGGTATACAATAAGAATGAACTTACGCGATCCAGTTTCATTAAGTTTACAATATCAAATGATCACATCTTTGATATTGTCTTATAAATCACGTATCCCATTGGCAATCTGCCTTCGAAACCGCTTACTTCACTATGGCCCTGTTTTACCCATAGGCCGCACGAGATGATATTTTTCGCAAAGGATGACACCCACACATTTAGCCTGCACAAGCAACCGAGGGAAAACGTGCAACCAAGTATTAAAAAGCCTTCATTACCCACATCAAATACATCAGGTCACTAAAAAAAAAACGGGAATCGACCTTTCTCTGACATGAGAAAGCAGAGAGCAAAGCTGAGGGGCTCTTTCACCTCGCGACGCGTTGCAACGGTCCCCACTGCTCATTATGAGGCGCTTTCTCTCGATTCGTTAAGTTAGAGATTCTTTAGGATACTCGTCACCTGGGGCGGGGAGGGGCAGGGCAGGGCGGAAGCATTGGAACAGAAAACAAAGGCCCCAAGAACAAGATATCTTTAAATACCCGAGTCATAATTTTGTCATAATCATCACAATTTTGAATAACACCGCCATATTGTTTTTATCATCACAATCTTCAACAACATTTTTAAATTCATCCAAACCGTACAAATTATTACAACTCAAATCTACAGAAAATCTGACACTTTTGGATACTAATGGAAGGAGCTGTTGCAAATATATCATTGTCACAATTTCATTTTGATACCTTGATAAGATGTAGAATATAGAATTTAGGGCCAAGGCCAAGCGCTGGGACATTCCTCGCTGAAACGGAAACGGACAGTAAGAAGGCTTGACAAGTTTAACAGGATAAAAACCTCGCAGTTGCACTATGTAACAATTGTTAGAGAGGGTAGAAGTCAGTTGTTAGAAAGAATATGAACGGAGCTACAGTAAAAGGAATGAGAAGAGGTTGCAGCTAGGGTCCAAAGGGACGCTACAAAGACCCTTGAAAATTATTTACATTTATTAAGCATGGGATTAATAGATTTAAACCTTTTCAAGTGGACAAAACATAATCAACATCCGCTCTTCACAGTAGAATCCAGAAAATTGGTTAAGAGTTTTGTCATGGGAATTCGACAGTTCAAACATTAACACCAAACTAAATACCAAAAATATAAGCTTTCCAATGCTGAAATGGCAATCTCGTCAATGAATGACACCGGATAGCTGTGAAATTCGTTATCTTTCAAATCCAATTGTATCCAAGAATTTCTATGTCATTTCCAAACATAACGAAAAGTTTGCCTGACAATCGATCAAGTTTCAGCTCCCAATAAAATATCGTGATTAATTTTGTTCATGAAATATATGTAAATAATATTTTCCAAGTGTAAGTTGAGCACTAAACCCGTATATACTAGAGACTTGTAGGTAATTACCACTACACAAAGAACTTGAATGGTATTCGGAAACTAGCTTATATGCTAACGCAAGGAGGAATAAGATACACCTTAACTCGACTCCTGTAGGTATACAGGCTTCTCCAAGGTCGTCTTATGTAAGTAGAGGCCAGGACTTTTGGATTCACGTCTAACATTCCAAGTCCACCATCAGTAAGCTTAACGCTTCCACGTATCCGACTGTACTTGCGAAGTCGAACGCATAGCAGAAGCAATTCTAGGATCGCCAAGTTCATTCGTAGGATCGATTCAGGCGTCATCGTAAAACAGAATAAGTTTCTGCACAATGAAACCTTTACTCTACCGGCCTTCACTCGCTCGTTTTCGCCATAAATGTTCAAAAATAAATATCCATGTTTTTCATTCTGGTTTCCATTACCATCCAGTTAACGAATCGCTCACGAGTCTCTGATTTTGGATGTCTTCTGCGCTGGCTGGAAACCACATTTTTTTATACTTAAAATTCTATAATGTAAAAGTTCCAATTTTCATTTTCACAGTCAATCTCCGATTACAACATGTGATAGCATCATTATTCTAAGATGCATTCCTCCTCCTGGGCATAATTTCCTTATCAATGCATTTATGAACCTTCCAGAAGGTTAATTATCACGAGCCATTTTCTTATTATAATCATGTGCTGCATGGTAATTTGTGCGAAAATGATCACAGTACGTCATCGGTTCGATCACCATTCTGCATTAATAATCCATGTATACAATATGTATGACCTATGCATATTCGCGCAGTTTATGCTTTCTATTCGTTCAGAAATCTTACAACTCCACTTTCATACGGTTCCCATCATTGCGTCCATCGTGGTGACTCTCAGTCACCACATCAAAAAAGACTGCAACACCACGCATTTTCTCTTGGTGTCGACCAAGGCCTCCCCCTCACAAAAAAAAAAAAAATTAATAAAATGGTCTCGCTTCTTTGCATAAAATTGGCTTTACGTCATTCCCTCCATAACGATATACCTTTAAGGTTATTTTATCACTACGTGTCTGGTACCACTGGTCGCAGGCTTCTCAATTATATATTCACCTAACCAAGTTTATTGAACTTTGTATTTTTCGTGTCATTGCGTTAGGGTGGGTCAATTTCCGAACTAGTACCCAACATAAAAAAATATCTGGAATTAACTAATGCATCTTCGACGATATTGCTCACGAAAGCTTAAATTAAAGAGCCAAAAGCACAAGACTAGTAAGCACACACTACTAAGCAATTCAAAGAAGTGCATACTAATGAAGTACGACCACGAAGATGAAAGAGAGGAATATAAAAATACCCATTAATCAGAATGAATATCACATCTGCCATTCCCCCTCCCATTCACTGGTTTTAAGTGAATGCTCAGTGAAGCATTTGGCCCAAATAGCACACGCAACTTCAAAGCTAATGATTAAAATAACCGAAGCCAGAGTAGCCACCCACCCCTTCCCCCCGACCTTCACGTAGACAAAAATGAGAACGAACTCTGTTGCCTATTGTGAACTGGCACACAGCACTTCGTGGAAACGACCTGCCCAGATCTCTCCTACCATCCTGTTGAAGGACAAATTCTTCGCGACAAAACACAGCCATTTTTAATTTGAACGGTAATAAAAACTATAACACACACACAGACACTAACAGAAAACTATCTTCGCACGCGGGCGTACATTATTGTCAAGGAGACATGTACAGTTTGTGTTGTACATCAACATCCATCCGTAAACTCACTTTCACACAGGATGAATTCTGAAAGTTACAGCAAAGTTTTTCTCTTTTCAGATTTTTTAATCCAAATCAATTTGAAGCTCACTGCCCCTAAACTGTTAATAAATATAGTGAAGAGGTTCAGTCACGGTCATGTTGACATACTTCAACGAACTCCGACGTTTATTTTGAAAGTTAATTTCTCGTTCGCGAACAATACCAAACCAATTTGGACAGACGATACTTCCTCCGAAGGGCAGATGCACTCCAACGCTTATTTTATTCCCGTTCCTCCCACAACTCTCATTCGCATCTCGCAGCTTTGTCCCCCTCCTTTCAGAAGGAAGACTGTCAACAGTTGACATCACCATGCTTGGAAAGTTACATCTTACAACTTGTCCTGTTATTTCACTGGTGCAGCTCCTGCTGATGCAAACCCTGCCGTGCAAGGAAGGGGACACGATGAATACATTAAGAAAGGGAGTCCCAAAATATGAATACATCAGTATGCTTCGTGCAGAGAATGATTAAAAGGAAATTACCATTTGAATCAGAACAATACTATGACGCAGATGTTATGACATCTCTTATTGCACATAATGGCGTATCATCAAGGGATATAAATATGTAGTCAAGACAATTATGTGGACGAAATCCTGCCACAAATGACCTAAAGCTAGCCATTCCCCTCCACAAAGAATCTTTCAATCGTATATACATAATGTTTATAAACACTAACCTCCTTCCCCCCTAATAAAGCTCACACCACTGAATGAATACTGATGTGTGTACACACACACACACACACACTGATTTTGGAACAGATCATAACGCAATTTTCTCAACCCTCACCCATCGTTTAGGAGGCATGACAACCAGGCTTGCTCAGTATTACAAAGGTCTCCCCCGTTTTCAGGCACTGAAGACTTTTGATGAATTCAAAAGTAGGAAGAACTTTTATCTATATTCTCAATTCATCAAGCACCATACACTTAGAAAAATCGAATGTGACGGAAAATCAAAGCATCTTGCATCCAAAAAGGTAGATGAAAACAAAACTGCTCGTGTGCTCATACGGACGCACAATATTTGGCAAAAACATCGGAAATGAGCCCCCTGGTGGAAGCCCCGACATCCATCCCACTTACCTAATTTGTAATGAGGTTAACGATGTAAACAAACTTCCCGAGAGACTTCGAGAGGAGCCGCGCGAAACGGTAAACTCGAGATTAGTTCCACATGACAAATCAACCTTGATTGCAGCCAAACAGAACACGACTCACACACACAGACACAGGCATACACACATACATACCTACAGAAACAACACCTTCAAAACAAGATTGGGTTTCTTTGCTTTCTCGTCTGGTGCGGCTCTGTCTGGCCACCGAATTCTAGTCAAACCTCCACCTTGCACCTCCCGGAAACTCAATATGCTTCGAATCGTCTTTCCCTTTGTACTTTTCTTTAATCAAGTCTTTTATTAGTTGTCCCAAACCCACTGCCTCCTGCAAATGTATAATACAAGTGAAAGCAAATGATGACTGTTTGGTTCCCATATATACAAGGTTACAAAAGCAAGTGGAGATTACCGTCAATGGGGGAAAAATCAATGTAGAGCTTTTTCTCATTTGACTGACAAAGCGGGAACTGGAAAAAATATCTATTTATAAAATTCTAATATCGTTATATAAAAATTACTTATATATAAACATTGTAAACTGCATGTTTGGTCTCTGAACACACCAAATTCGCCTATGTATGGTGCTCCATCCTGCTAGCACAATGGGGAGGGCTAGCATAAACCTTTCCTGAGAGAGAGAGAGAGAGAGAGAGAGAGAGAGAGAGAGAGAGAGAGAGAGAGAGAGAGAGAGAGAGTGTCCGTAACAACAACCCGCATCTCCCAATACAAATTTTCTCCAACAGCCAGTGAGGGCAAGGTCTGCAAACAGCGGGAAGGCGGGAACCTTAGTATATTTACCAATTGAGCGTGCCTGAATAAATAACTTAATGTGATCAACTCAATAACGCGAAAACTTCTAAGAATGCTACTAATACCGTCCGACAACAGGTAATCAATAAATGCCTAGGCATAACAGTGCGCCCCCCAAATACTTTTGTTTCTTCTCAATCGTATTTACGCTATGAATGTTGACGCCATGTATAATAACGTCGTTCCATCAACATTTTTAAAATGATTGCAGTCAAGAGTTGGAGCTTATGTGCTCATATTGTAGCCCCCTAACTCAATACTTTAGTAGTTATAACAAATGGAGCAAAAACATGGTAATTTGAAGTAAAATGCACCTTTTTTTTTATTACAAACATATATTCTATCATGTCACCATGTGACTGCAGTCTACGATATGAATCTGTTCCGATGTGCAAAAATATGTTTGATATTAAGGAAATCCTATTCTCATTATAATCAACGTATTTTTTCACATTGTATTGTGCGCACACTATATATATTTTAGAAAATATATGCATACACACACTAGATAATTTAAAGATGCAATTTGGCATAATACTTGATGCAAACATTATTACTAACAAAACAATAGATTTACTCTCACACGCAAATTCCAGAGTTGTATGCTAGCATTGCACCAGACGTCCCCCCCCCCCCTTTTTTTTTTTTTTTTTTGGCATGCCTAGGTTGAGTTATATTAAACTCGCTTTCACTGCGCATTCTGGGAGTGCGAAACATAATAAAATTATTTTCAAGTAAATTCTATGATTAGTTTTTAAGAAATAGCGACCCGCTTTTTCAGAGAGTCACGGTACTCTCTTCCATCTCGGGGAAATGCTTCGCGAACCATCACAAGTATCCAAGACCCAATCATGTAAGAATATGAGGAGAGTAAACAGTTTTATGGTCGCCTGTCTAGACCATTCAACTTCAAAAAACCCACACTGTTAGGCAGAAAGTGTCTCTCCGTCTATCTCATTAGGCAATAACAATTAACAACATGAAACTTTAATTGAAGTCATTCCATCCGAGAGAGAGAGAGAGAGAGAGAGAGAGAGAGAGAGAATGTCATGTTCAAGGAGCAACAGAAGGGAAGAGCGAAATCCTTAATATGTACTGCATTAGGCTTAAAAATATAGTGTACTTGCACTAAACTGATTTCGCAGCCTATACAATGTTAACGCCAATGACGGACGATTTATGAATTTCCGCAAATTATATGAGGTTGAGGTTAATAGCAACCTTCATGCCCCTTTACCCAAGGATGGATGGATTATGAAATTTAGGGACAAGCCCAAGCACTGGGACCTATAATGGTCATTCAGCGCCGTAATGGAATGAAATAAATAATCTGATAATTAATGAAATGTAATTGAACGTGATGATAATCTGATGTGAATGAAACTTAAAACCTTATTTCATTAAAAATAAATAAATAAAAAAAAATATAATTTTTTATATTAAAATCCAATTAAAAGTATAACTGCATACACTTGTGTGTATTAGGTGAAAGGTAAAACTGAATATTATTAAAAAAAAAAAGTCAAATTTTATAGTATATATCAATCTCTCTTAAGAACTGTACAAGATTATTGAAATCAACATCATCTCCTAAAATATAAGAAAGTAGTTTCACTGAAAGACCGAATTTCCTGCGGGCCTTCCAAAAATAATTTTTAACGAGATACACTGACCGATCTGTGGTTAACCCACAAAGAAAGGTCACTGAACTGGACTTGTATCATTTGAGGTCAATCGACAAGATATTCCCACGTAAGCATTGTCGATTGTTCTCCTTCGGTCGGAACACAAACTTCACATTACACCGACTATTTCTTCTACAGCTGGTTTGTGAATCTTGGAAACTGGAATTGCCAGAAAATCCATGAAAACAGTTTCTCGAAATATTTAACGAAAATAGAACAATTTTTCGACCGTGAATGAAGAGTCTAAAAGGACTGACACTGACACCACACACAAATGACATCATGCAGGTGAATGAACGCAGCACTCCTCACAAAAAGAAAAGCCAAATAAAACAAAAAATAGCCTTTGCTGCATCATTCTTTCGATTATCCATGTGGGTCACATCGTCCAACGACATAAACGAATCCATTTCCTTGACTGCATTAACTCGCCTCAGGGCAAAAGTGGGTGGCGGTAGGAGGGTGGGTGATCTCAGGGGGGTGTAGGGTTTGGGGGAGAGGAGGTGACACGTGAGTGGGTGGCAGGCAAGAAATAGCAGGGTGTGGGAAAGGAGTCTTCAAAGAAAAGGAGAGAGAGAGAGAGAGAGAGAGAGAGAGAGAGAGAGAGAGAGAGAGAGAGAGAGAGAGAGAGAGATCAATAAACATCAAGCGTCCATATTCATGTTATCGGGTGTTCGTCTTGTGGCTGGCGGTTGGTAAGAAGCGAAATGAGACGGATCATCATCGCTGGAGGCCCAGCGAGGAGGATTTCTGATCCGGTCAAGGTCCTTGGATCTGGTTACGATTCCAAATCGCCGACGACGTCAATACCTCGATGCGGTCTCACTATCTGCAATCTCTTATCCCCACGAAGATGGAGATTACGGGAATGACATGCCCAATATGGCCGCAAACACTGGCGTGAAAAGACAGCAAGTTACTCTTACACGCACAAATCGTATGAGTGAGGAGACGATGACATGATTATACCGTTATCTACTAACCTGTGGAATAGAAGTTAATATAGAATGTTGGCGGTCATTCGCAAAATGCCAGCTTTATTTTACTGCAGAATTCTCAGCCGGGAGTATCTTTCAAAAGCTGTTCCATACATCACTATGATGTATTCCAGTCAGACAATTAATTAGTGTATTGTTAGTTCAAGGGAACTTTTTATGAGCTGAAGCAGACGCAACCCATAGAGAATTTAGGACAAAGGAACACCCCTGGGCCCAGTGAGGCCACTCAGCGCCGAAAGAGAAATCGACAGTAAGGAGGTTTGGTGGGTGTAGGAGGAGGAAAACCTGGTATATGGCTGCACTATGAAACAATTGCTAGAAAGGCAAGAATGTCAGACTGAAGAGCATATGAACGAAGGTACAGTAAGAGAAACGAAAAGGTTGCAGCTAGGGGCCGAAGAGACGCTGTAAAGATCCTTCAACACGTAATACCTACAGTGCACAACGTAAGGTGCCCTGACGGCACTATGCCCCTACGGTGCTCGAGACTTATTGATTCCCATTCCTATTTTCTCACCCTGGCGATACCTTGGGAGAGGTCGATTCTGAGTCTGGATCATCTCTCTGAGCATTTGCTTCTACAATAACTAATTTAACAGTTCAGAGCTATATATACGTTAATACTCGCACAAACAAACGACAAAAATGTCCGTGGCCGCAGAAATGGAAAGTAGGACAATAAACTCTGTTCCAGAGCCTAACATGTGAGGAATAAAGGACTTCTGGAACCCAGGGGTTCGACCAATATATTGCTGGAGATCATTACTATTATAAATAAATGACTCACAGTTTACGAGAAAGTGAGCTATCCTTCAAGAGGACAAAAACTTTCTGACTGCAATCACAAGAACTGACTTCACGAGGCTTGAGTTATGAATGTGAAAAATTGTACTGCAAACGTCCAAAATATTCTCCTGCCACTTATCTAATATCAATTTTACATTACTCTAGATATAGTATCTACCAAAAATATCAGTGTTAATTAAAACAGTCGTCCAAAGTATCATTGTCAAAGCAATTATCGTCGGTCAATAACAGAACTGTCAGGTTACCGCTCAGGATTATTGACTTGTTGCTGTTGTTAAATCAGATTAGTTAAAAAGGAAATACTTTAAAATAAAAAAAATATTTATTATTCATTTGGCAATATGGCACCTCGTTATATTTCATCCATGAGGTCGAAGCTTGCTTCAACTCAAAATCTCAAGCGGCAACTTTTCTTGTGACAGACATCCCCCCAAAACACTTCTAAGTGTGTGTGAGGATACAGCTACATAAATTTAGCTCTGATACGAAGGGAGAGAAACAAAACACACATACATACGAACTGATGGCTGAACACCGTCAGGGTGGTGTCATAGAAACGCTGAGAAGGGGGGGGGGGAGAGTGAGGGAGTTACTTGTGGGAGGGGGCTTGGTAAGGAGCGAGGTTAAGACCTCCTTATCTCAATCAATAAATGCCAATGCCACAGAAATTTCGTCAACACAGCCACATTTGTCACGTACCCTTCCTACCATACCAGGCAAATTCATACTTACGTTAAAAAAATGTAAACTATATTGAATAATAAAGAGACGTGCAGCAAGCTCTCTCACAAGTGGAGTTTTCTCTCTTCATAAAAATTTTTTTCTCTCTGTTCACCCAATTTACACATTCATCTATTCCAATTCTCCCTAAGCCTAACCTACCTAAGAACGCTTCCCACAAGTTATTTGCTAGGCACTTTTTTTTTTACAATAAATATCTACAGCCCTTTCAGCAAATATGCTTCCAATACTAAAGACTTTTCATGCCCTTGATTAATCATTCATTTTTCGTAACATTACACAATAATTAAATAGGTCTACCGAGCAATATTGCTACTTCCTTCATAGTGTGACGCAATCTGGCGGCCTCAGCACACTTCAACAGTTGTCACGATCCTCCTCCTCTTCCATACCAGACCTCCAGAGTCAAGGGGTAAAGGTATACAGACCTGCTGCAGCTGCTGCCACGCACTCTCTAGTCGGCCAGCAGGTGGATCCACCACTACCACCAGCGGCAAATCATGACAACCAAGAGCGAGACGAGGCCACTATATGGCCTGACAGGACAGACCCAATCATTCGTAGGCACCAATTTTTTTTTCGTGCAGCTGCGGCATAACAGGGGCTGTTTACAGGTGGTAAACTCTGCCCAGCTTTGGCCCAGAGGCAATACAGGATAACCTCAATGCCGTTTATTCAATGGTCTGCAACAAGACAATTAATTCTGATATCCCAAATAATCTTGATTTCCACTTCCACCGTCTACAGTTATCTATTTACGTCTTCCAGGAAGATCTACGATATTTTCACATGAATTGTATCCACGAGGTATTAAATCCACTGAAGTGAAATGCGTGGGCGAAGGACGTCACTCCCCGATTCATATTTGCCGTAGGGACAAGCTTTCTTGAAAAGCTTCAGCAGTGTTATTTTTGAGACATTTTCCATTCAATACATGTCGCAGAGCAGCAAAATGAAAGTGAAGATATGGGACCAATGATATATACAGGGACGAACACGATCCACATACAAATGCTGGGGTGGCGAGAGGGGTTAGTATGTGAGAAACTGCCGCCGCTTCTTTTGGCGAGGCAAACACGATTAATCTTGCAAAAAGCACGGACGGTTTTTTCAACTGAAGATCATTTTTTTCAGTAACTCGGGATTCAATTATTTATTTGATTGGACAGTAAGAAGGAAATAAAGAGAATGAGAATGGAGGTACAATAAAAGGAATGAAAGTAGTTGCACTAGTGGCCGAAGGGACGCTCCATAGAACCTTAAGTAATGCCTACATTGCACCGAACGAGGTGAACTGACGACACTACCCCCTACAGAGCTTCAATTATTTAAAAGTGTACAGCTAATGAAGCAGCAACAAAAACAGTAAAAAGGTAAACGAATCTTGTTGCGCGTCAGTACAACACAAACAAAATATCCCACTAAATCTACAACCATCAGCTGCCGCCTTCACTTTTAGTGCGGAATGCAGCAAGCACACCTGAAAACACAGCTTTAAGGATCCTTCACGAGAAAAAAGAAAAAAAAACACAGACCCAAAAATAAGCATAAACTGCACTAACACAGACAAGGACTGGCACGTGGAGTTCGACCTTTGTGATGTCACACCACGAGTTTTCTCGACAACTTATGGTCTTCATCTTAGCCACCCTGCTACTCCTCAACAGCTTAATATTCAAGGCATGCAGATAACTGGCAATGAAGGAAGCAGGTGCTTCAATATTACTAAACAATAAGTGACGGGGGGAGAGAGAGAGAGAGAGAGAGAGAGAGAGAGATTACCGATATCAATAAAAACAATAACTTTCCCAAAGGCTATCTGGCGGATGCTACTGGATTAGTGAAATGTGTGCGGGGGAAGATAACGAGCATAGGACTGACAATCACTAATAGGAACTACTTGTTAAAAAATATCCAGATTCAAGTAAGTCTGGAACAAACGTGAAAATTGCAACACGTTAAGTATGGGACAAGCAAACTTCCATATTATTCGGAGAAACTGTCGGTAACAACTTGGTCAAGAGGGACATTCAAGTAGGAGGTACCGACACTACCTATAGGAAGTCTTGCGTCAAATTTTAAGTAGAGTAAATTCCCGAGAACAACCGTGGACCAACTAACAGCCGATTACAGACAATCAGCATTTTAAACATCATAAAACAAGTAAAAAATGCGTTATAGTTTCTTCAGAGCAATCGAATTTTCTCACAGCCCGGTGGTGACAGCGTTGCCACACGCACAATCATGGTTAACAGGAGGCGAAAAAAAAATGCGAGTGGGCTGCAATTAGGTATGTTTGATGACTGGAGGATAGATAATCAGCATACAAATTTGCAGCCTCTTGCCTCTGTAGTTCGATGTAAGGGCGGACGGCCAGACAAATACTTCTCCCGACCGCTTTCGTTTACAGAAAAATAAAACCACGTTAATAATTATGGTGAAGATACTCTTATTCACATCTTGCTCCTGGTGCCAAATTTATATTTTTTTCATTATTTGTTCAAAAAACAGCTCTAACGAGGAGAACGAAATAGTAAGAGAATGATTGGACAACAGAAATACTGTATGAGAGAGAGAGAGAGAGAGAGAGAGAGAGAGAGAGAGAGAGAGAGAGAGAGAGAGAAAGTAAACTTCGTCCCGCAATGGTGGCAGTTAAGGCCATGACTTCACCTGCCTGAGAAGCCGAGGCGCCAGTATTATATCGAAATCATTTTGTACCATTTCTTGGGTCCTTTCCTTTTCAACTCTTTCCTTCCCTCGTCGATAAACATTCCGCTTGGCTTGATATCCACGCGTTTGTGGACTAGATAGAATCTTCTTTCCTTGCAACCATACGTAAATATGCATTTTTTTTAAATTGCACATTCATTAACAGTCAACAACCTTAATTTTTTTTAAGAGTTAGCCCATAAACAGCCTGTGCACGATGTTTACGCAAAATGAGTTATTCTTTATTAAGTTGAGTTTCACCTCTCAACAGTTTTCTATTACAGAATACTAAAACTGAGCCTACAGACCAGGAAATTGGAGAGAGAGAGAGAGAGAGAGAGAGAGAGAGAGAGAGAGAGAGAGAGAGAGAGAGAGAGAGAGAGAGAGAGAGCTTTGTAGCTGCTTCTGCCAAGTAAACTTGACCAAGGCCATACTACCACCCCACAGTGGTAGTTCCATCCGTGCACCTCTCACACGTGGTAGTGGAGCACTCTCACACGTAGTAGTGGTGCACTGTAAGCATCTTAAGCTTTTACTTTTTCTCCATTCCCGCTTCTTTTATTAGCCTAGTTGTCCCGCCTCTTTACTAGTATTAGTATTAGTGCAATTGTGGAGTTTTCTCCACATGTAAATCCTTGCACTTCATTCAAATTTTCTGCATCTCTCTATTCCGTCGTCCAGCATCAAATGCCCTTTTTTCTCGTCTTGCGCACTTGATGGCCTAAATGCCCCAGTGCTTGGCTTGACAGCCTAAATTTCATAAAATCACTGATAAAGCTATATCAGCCGATGAGACCGGATGCTTTGGATATGTTCATTTACACTGCGTTACAGTTTTAAATAAATCATTGGGAGAGAGGAAGACGCCACCTGCACTTTATTCAAGAGGTCAAGAAAAATAAAAGTAACAATTTATGAGGGAAATTATACGTCTGATCAAGGTTCAAAACCATTATCACAGAATTCTTCAGCCTTTCAAATAATACCTACAATTGAAATGATTTAGACGAACCACTAACATGAAACGATACCGGTTAAGCTACATACCAAACAACAAGTACAATAAACACGAGGCAGACAACGACAAAACGGACTACGGACCTGGGTAACGGCCTGGTGGATTAGGCCAGCATAATACCCCACGGTTATTTACACGATATCTAATTTAACAAACAACCACCGAAATCTGGTACTTTACCTCCACTCCACCTCATAAGCCAGAACCTTTAAAAGGACACACACACAACACACATTATAAGGCCTCTAAATGCTCTGACACTTCAATGAAGCTTCCAAAAAACTACATAAAACTCAAACCTTTGGTGACGAACCTTCTCCTAAAATCTGTTATGATCAAGGTGGCTGATTCAAAGGCCAACTCACCTGATTCCGGAGACGCTCTGACCAGTCAACTCAGGGACTGTACCCAGACAAACTTCACAAATATTGTCAACTCACAGAAACCAGCTTTGAAGAGAGTTCTTAACCATGAGTCAGAACAAAAATCAAACTACCTAATTCCGAAACAAACCACACCGCTAAAGGGTTCCAGTTACCATCATTGCCATTTCCTTGTTCAAGACACTTAACAAGAACACCACAAAGCATCACGCGGCAAACAGAAATCGGCCCAAAATATGAAAAGCGTCTGCATATGCATAGCACGACATCAAGTTTCTCCGTTGGCATTCCGGACAACTAAGTATTTCAGGAAGTTTGAGTTATCGTTTATACCAATATTTTTCAAATTAATAGATGGATCGGTGTGTTATTTTGCAAAGTTTTTCACACCCTCCCCTAATTTTTTTTTTTATAATCAACTCAAGTTTCCAAATTCACCTTTTCCAGGCGCTTTACTCTCCAATTTGATGGGGTAGCCAGCAAACTTGTTAACGCTTTCGGACATAGGAGCTTGGGTAGAGTATCTACCAATAGTGAATTCCTCACTAGCCCAAACTTTCCTCTTCGATTCCTCCATTCTTCTCCCTTCCTACTCTTCCTTAACATCATTACACACCCTGTAGCGTATGTTCCTTTCTTCATGACTGTGATTGTTTTGATTTTGTTTGCATAAAGTTGTGGTCAAAAGTAAAGTGATTTCATGTTTTTTCTAAATTCACTGTTCTACATATATGTATAAAAATAATTATAAAAAATCATGGTGAAATGACTAGTTTCCATAATATATATATATATATATATATATATATATATATATATATATATATATATATATATATATATATATATATATATATATATATATATATATATATATATATATATATATATATATATATATATATATATATATTATATATATATATAAATATACACACATATACATATATACTAGATATTATATATATATATATATTATACTATATATATTCATATATATATAAATATATATATATATACATATAAATTATAATTTATATCATACAAAAATATATATACATACGTGTAAAATATATAAATATATATAATATATATTATATATATATATATA
>NC_087201.1:56760922-56823422 GCF_015104395.2 Macrobrachium nipponense | reverse complement strand
GGAGAGGAGAGGGGAGGGGAGGGGAGGGGTGAGGGGGACACGTGGTTGGTTCATCACCACAACCCTCCCTCCCTCCCTGCCCATCCTCTCTCATGCAAGAGCCAGAACGAGGTCCCATTTACCTTCTTCCCCCAAATACTTCCTTGTTGACTGGCTCATCTTTCTCAACCTACACAAATGTTTCCCAAACCTACCCCCGTCTCCATTCCCCAGACAACTCCCCATCATGTCCTCTGAAATTGAGGTCACTATCAGACTTATCCACACAAAAACTGAACTAAATATATAAGCCTAAAATCCAACAGGACTGCCAGCCAACAATATGATAGTTAGGTTAGTGTGCCGCCGAGTTCAGGATTCCAAACCACCACTGCGGTACGTCAGTGTTGGTATGTGTACAGTGTGCCCTTGAGACTGACAGAGAACCTCATGAAAAGAAAATGACCAAACCTTACTGCCCAAGCACCCAGGTTGTCATGGCTTCACCATAAACTGAACTGCCAGCTTATTCCTTTTTGTTTTCCTCATTTGTTTCTCTTTGCTGTTTCGTATTGAGGTAGGTAACTTCACCCTTTCTTTTTTCCGTACAGGGAAGCTATCCCTATCAGTAGGGCCATAACGGTTGCTGAATTCTGCTTTCAAAGTCTAGTTGCAGCCAGGGTTACAATGATCATCAATAATAATCATAATAACGAAGCGCTTTTCTTTCTGATGGGACGTGTTTCATCCCATATTAGCAACAGAACCAAACATGCGGTTAACGACGGCTTACTTCAAACGTAACACACACACACACACACACACATATATTATATATACTATATATATATCTATATATATACATACATACATACGATCATACACACTACATACATACATACATACCATACATACATACTACATCATACATCATCCATAAAACTATACATATAACATATACATATACATATACCCATATACAGATGTTATATATATATATATATATAGATATATATATATATATATTACATGTATGTACACACACATGTATATATATACATATGTATATATACATATATACATATACACACACTATATATATAAAAAGAGAGAACAGAGTATGCATGAAAGGGATGAAACAGTCTGCAAGTGAAATGAGGGACTGTGTTTCAAATGTATTGCGACATTCAGGACACCCGCTTATCAATTAGTGAATGACCATAAAAAAGCAACTAACACTGAACAGGTTGAATAGATTAAGTTCACTTACACACGATACTTAGCCAAGTATATGGTTCTGAAGCATGGTACCGACGCTGTGCTCAGAAACTGCTTGTGTAGACAGAAACGCTACGAGTGAGCTGAATATCTGTAAGGTTCGACACCATACCCCGACACTGATCACCAAAACTATATTTGCCTACATTTAGTGTATAAGAACCCTTAGAACTCTCACATACTATTGAAAGGAACATTATAAATTTCATTATAATGTACTAAGGATATGGGTACTATATCTCTTCCTTGATATCAAGGAGTCAAAAGACAATTACCATTCAGTGTCTTCACTTGATGGAATGTTAAGAAAGCATCACTAATCACAATCCCACAAACAGACAAGCTCGTCACACTTTTGTATCAACTGCAGTCGAGTTCTATGGTCCATTCAAATGAGGAAACTTCTTACTCCAATATGGTCAGGCTTAGGAAAAAACACTACCCAATATCAATGATAATTGATGAACACTGGCAAATACATGCACGATTTTGTGTTAAGGGAAATTAGCTAAACTGAAAGATAGCAGCATAAGAGTTTTTAGGACTTTCTGGAACAGTTTGTGCTTTGGTATCACAAAACTACACTGTCATTTTCCCATATACTTGAAGTTACCATGTTCTATAACCATAAATGACCACTCGCCAAAATACAAAGCCTCAAGTCATAAAAGAATTCCCAGTGACATCTGAAAATTTAAGAGATGTGTCACTAACAAAAATTTGATAAACAGCAAGCGTAAACTTATTAACACCCTGTTACCCAAAAGCGCAACTTCCCTGTCTTTTAACTAAAGCTCAGTGCATAGGGTAACACACAATACAGAGCAAATTAGAATAAAGAACACACCATGCAAATATCTACTGACAATGCACACATTAACTTACCTTGTGAGGGATCAGCTGATGACCCTAAAATTTGTGTTCTCGCTTAGTTCACCAATTATCTGCAAGGAAAAACAAAAACAAATTATATACAAAACAAAGCTTATGAAATAGCATTTACTAATACTATAAGGTTACATGGATAATTTTTTCAATTACAAAGGAAAACATCATGGACTGTAACACCAACAAAAAACTAAATGACAGAAGTAAAACTTATACAGACATGCCTTTGGCAAAAGTGGGAGCGGCCACTGAAGCCTGGTAACAATGCAGTTGACTAATACCAATTAAGTTTTTATGTCCTAAGATCGGTAAAAATGATACAGAATTTGAGAATTATTCCCCAAAAGGAGAACCACCCATTAGGTTTAAAGACCATGACTGCATTCCAGTCACATGCATGAGTACAGCAAGGATGAATCCAATAATCACTTGTACAGCCTGGCCTACATGATGTCAAGGTTGACAGGGATCTATACTAGTTTGCCTTGCTCTAAGAAAATTAAGAGAAGCCTATGTTTACACATTATAGGAATATCAGTTTGGAAAGTAACAATATCATCACAATCAGGTCCAAGGATGACAATGCTTCATCAACAAACCCTGGCTGAAATGTAGAAGGAAATGAGCCACATACACTGACAACTAAATATCAGTCAAGATAAGATGCTCTGCTTTGTACCCACTCTGTACCTGGCCAGAAGAGCAAGTACATAAAGACTATGGGCTGGAGAGAGCCAGTCCCCCTTTATTCACTATCCCCAGGCAAGATGCTTCCCCGTCCAATGGAGCTAAGACTGCTATACTATGTATAGCGTACTGGGCAGCCCAGTTGAAGCTCTTCATGAGAAAGATGAGCTCAAATGAGCTTGCCTCAATGGAGATAAACTAAAATGTCTGCAGTCTGCTAAAAAAAAAAAAAAAAAAAAAAAAAAAGTGCCTTCAACCAAAGAGATAACCCTCTCATAACATCAGTGATGGCTACACAAGTACACACACACAGCCTTTCAAAAATAGGCTCTCTTTCACAGATCTGCTGGACAGCCCAACCAAACAAAGCAAATTCATGACTTTATGGTACTTCAGATGATGGAGTAGTGTCGTTCATAGGGATACCTCTCTTGGTGCCTTTATGAAAAATTTCCAGCAGACCAATATCCAGTTGAAAATAAGACAAATAAACTCACTGGAGAAAGACATGGACATAAATTGTCAATCCTCCAATGCATCCCATGGGTCAAAGACCAGAGAGCAGAGCACTGGAGGCATCCTATTTAGCCATGGTTAACAGATTACTCAAGTTCTTCAAAACACTTGCACGACTGTTTCAAGTGCAGATCTGCCTACATAATACATACATAACTAACCCAACCACCTTAGAAATGTCAGTCTTCCCCAAAAAAACACCTTAGACTATGTGTTGAACTAAAGAATAACCACATTGATGTTTGATGCAAATTCAAAGCCAGACACTCCATGCCTCCTACTTTGGTTAACAAGGAGACTCCCTCTCTACAAAGCTAATCCAAGGACATGAGGAGCTACCTGATCCAAAGATCAGAGTCCACCTCCTTTCAAGGCAAACTTATTTATTATGAAGCTTATGGGGATACCTGCACTGCACTTCAAGGAGGATGCCAGGTGCCAAGGGAGAGCCATATGACATTACAAAAGGGACTCTCAACCACAGGTCATTACTAACCCACAGGCAAGGGACTCTTGGGCATTACTGCATCCACAACAAAATTGAGGAACTGTGCATCAAAACAGGAAGAAAGAGATGCACCAAGCTGCTCCCGCTCAGCAGACCGTAACAATGTTCAGCCTGGGCTAAATGAATTATGAAATTTAGGAAATGAAGCAAAGCACTGAGCTCTTTCAGCACTGAAAGCAGTGAAGAGAGAGATAGGAGAGGTTGGACAGCACAGGCAGACCCCGGTTATCAGTGGGGGTTCCGTTCTTGGCAGGGTGCTCATAAGCAAAAACTGCCACTAACCGAAACGCAGCGATTTATGGCGCTTATGGTGCCGAGTTTCAGTTAATGGGGTCTCTGTTAAGCATGTTACAGTGCCATAACTATCATTGGCACCTTATGACAGCAATAACCAAAAATTGGCCCCGTTCTGGCGCCATAAATCGCTGATGCAACAGAGTCCGCCAATAACTGGGGACTGACTGTATATATACACTTACTAATAAGCATTCCAAAGGCCATTAAGTGCTTTTCGTAAACAACATTTAAACTGACGAAAGAACAGCGTTTAAAATTTTGTCCTAATTTTTGCAAGTGCTGTGCATACTGTAAGTGTTTCATTAACTTTTTTACTTGAAAAAATTAGGACAAAGCTGTGCTCAGCCACCCAACCACCCGCAAAAGTAGTGACATGTACCAGTGACAATGGTATAACGAATCCTCCACTATACCTTTTTCATATGGCTGTTTGACTTAAGGTTAAATGTCATTATATCTATCCTGGGTAATAAAATTTTTTAAGTAAGATAATATACTGTATGATATATAATTTTTTTTTTTTTAATTAGGTAAGGGGGATGGGTCTGTGTCAGAAATACATCATAAAGCACTACTTGTTTGAAACAGACTGAGGAATGGTAAGAAGTTGGTTTTTTTCTAGAGTAACAGCCTTATTTAAGCACACCTGTCAATTTAGTGTACTACCATAAATTAGGACAATTTACAGCTGTCAATTCAGTGTACAGTTGACCCCCATTATTCACAGATTTTTCTATGGATGTGTATATACTCATTTGCAGAAAATTCACCTATTCACAGTAGTATTTTTCACAGAAATAATCACAAATTACTGCATTTTCATATTTTTGTGACTAAATGCACTTTTTATGATAAAAATATAAAAAAAACTAAAGGAAAAGTATTTTTAGAGGGGTTTTAAATATTCACGGATACGGGAGTTACCGACTACCATAAATTAGGACAATGTTAGAAACACTCAGTGCTTTACGTAGTATCACTGAAATCCTCGAGTCAATTTAAAAGTTATGTAAAACACTTATGGCCCCTGGAATGCATAGTAGGAAACAACTAAGATCAAGTACAGTATTTTACAAGAATCTAAGGTAAAACGGATACTAATTCCACAGTTGCATTAAGATATAATAGTTGGAGAGTTTCGATGACAAAGTTAGAAGTAAGTGGGAATAGGGCTAAAGAAGTGGGTGCACCTTGAGGCTGGAAAGAGGCTACTAATAAACGTCAGTAATGCCTGCAATGTGGTGTACTGATGGAACTAACCCTGTACAGTGTTAAAACTATAACCAGTAACAGAACCAGCTAGGCTGGCCCCATTAACCAATCTAGTCAAGTTGGGGTGCACAGTAATGGGTCAGTGCTCAATGGTACTGAACCATGGGCAGTTGTATATAGTATCCCACATGGGAGAGGAATCATAGACAAGTTCAGGAAAGTGTGGTCTCTTCCTTTTTGCAACTTTGGAGAGGTGCAGGAAGGAAAGTAAGAGTTAGGGTTGGCCCTTCTCTCCTGAAAACAGTTGGCAACTGGCCATGAGCAGGTTCATGCACGAGGGATTGATAAAAAAAAATGACATGTCAACTAATAAAACGAATTCCCTTGCCCTGAACACAGTATGAAATGCTAGACCAGAATTAACACCTACACCGCAATTATAAGTCACTTCACCAAAGCCCCATCCACAAAAAGGCAATGATTAGGGGGTACCACGGTACATAGTACCTCCAGGCTTCCCAAGACAGACTCGACAACCTTAATCAAGTCAAGGAGACAGTAAAATACAAGATCTACACCTATCCTTCATTAGCCAGGACCATGACAGCCGCAGAGAACAGACAATGTACTACATTTATCGTAAACTGTTTCGTCATCCCAAAGATAATGTGTACCAAATAACAATCTACACTTCCAGTACTATGTAGACTGCAGGATTGTAGAAAGATTCCGCTTAAAAGCCAGTGAAGTGGCTACTGCCCTTATATCATGTGCTTTGACTTTTATTAAGGGGTACACTTTTGAATGTGATTCTACAATTACATCTTTTAAAAAGAAAGCCAAGGCATTCTTTACTAATGCATGCAAGGGATTTCTCACTGAACACAAGTTCTGAGAAGGGCCTATAATACCTTTTGTTCTTTCCAAATAACATTAAAGAGCTCTCACTGGACAGAAAGTACTGGACAGAAAGTACTGTCTTGGTCTGTTGGGCCTAGAATCTCTGATAAACTCTTGATCATAAACAAATGAGGCCAAGGTTTTGAGAAAGGTTCATTCTTTGCCAAAATACCTAATGTGAGTAAGCAAACTGGGTTTCCTTGAAAATCCCACTTTTTTTTATCAAGGGCTTGTACTTCACTTATCCTTTTAGCTAAAGATAAAAAAAATATCTTTCTTGTCAGGTCTCAAAGGGAGGAGAGTTCAATGCCTCAAAAGGAGAACCTGAAAGCCATTTAAAGATAATATCTAATTTCCAGGATACTGAAGATATTTCTCTGTTTTGTCATGTCCAATGACTATTAAATCTGAAATGTCCTGGTTTGCCAACAAGTCGATACCTCTACAGCATTGACCTGTAACCTTTAATGGTTGGAGTAGCTAATCCATTCATAAACCTTATATAAGAGTAAAAAATCTGCAATCTCCGCTATAGTGGTTTCAGGAGATATATTACTTTCTCAGCACAATGTTCTGAAAACTGACCACTTTGCTTGGTATAGATCTGTTGAAGACTGGCACTTACACTTAGCAATTGCTTCTGCAGCTTTTCTTGTAGACCCTTCCCTCTGACATGCTTCCTGACAGTCTGAAGCCTGTCAGATCGAGAGTGGATAACCCTTGATAGAATCGAAGGAAGTGTGGCTGTTTGAGAAGCTTTGTTTTCTGAGGTAACAGCCCGGGGTAACCTACAAGCAGATTGGTATTAGTTATGGAAACCAACTCTTCTGTGGCACCAGAAGAGAGCTACTAATGTCATTAAGATTTTGCGGTGGGATATGAATTTGTTCATTACTGCTCTTACCATACTGAATGGGGGCAATGTGTACACATCTAGACTCTACCAGTCCTGGAGCATGGCAACCATTACCTATGCCAGACGGTCCAGGACTGGTGAACAATAAAGAGGGAGTCTATTTCTTGATGTCCCCAGGTCGGTGCATACCCATGGATTTAATGACCACTCATCGGTAGGACTTACTTGTGGTGGCTTAATTTGTCCACTAGAACATTTAATTTTCCTTGGATGAATCAAGTGAGTATTATCATCCAGTTGCTCTCTGCCCACAACAGTAGCTCTCTGGCTTCTTGACAGAGAGAAAAGAAAAGTTCCTATGTGATTCCTTATGTAGACTAACGCTGTCATGTTGACAAAGTGAGCAGTTACTATTTTGTTGTGTGTCAGGGTTGAGAATGCTTGAATGGCTAGACATATTGCTCTTGTCCCTTTCACATCAGCAAATGTGCATTCAATGACTGTGCAGTGGTAAGTTGAGGAAAGAGAACTCTGATCTATAGATCAGGAAACCAACCTACTCCACAAATGAGTCTTGTGTCCTAACAGAAAAGCCTCTCCAACTTTGCCTGGTGTGTTTTCATATGAAAGGGACTGTTGGGCCCACCCAGACCTGCTATAAACTAAGGAGGCTCTCATTGAAGTGGATTGAGAAGACGACAACTCTTTCAGAAAATCTTGACAGGTATCACAAAATGACTATTTTGGGCACAGAATTATCAAGAGACCGAAGATTTGGTTACAGTGAACAGTTGATGTTCACTTGCCTGGAAGGTACTGGATCCCACTTGTTATACTGAGCAGGACAATACTAGTACTGTTCCATGACCAGAAGACCAGCCATGGGCACACCCACAGAGGGGATGAACATAGTGGGATTAAAAATTAGAGGGCAACACTCCACAAGCAGGATTGTGAATCCGGATATCCAGACCACCCACAGTCATCCTTTTCTATGGACAGCCACTCCTCACAGATGTTCATGAGAAAACTCCTTAATGTCCAGGTTTTTATCTTGTACTTACAATGATCTGGATATGAGGGAGGCAAAGGTGAGGAGTAAGAAGCACCAATCAAGAATTGCTTCCTTACCCTAAAGGGCTTGACAACAAAGGACATCCTACATTAACCAAGGGTGTTGCAAAGGGCTAGCAATCAAATCACAAGTCACCCAATACTTTACATGGAGGCCAGTTTTGCAACAACACTCATCATAATAAAAATCTGTCACAAGAGCTAGAAGTACGGGGACATTGGTTAATCACAAACATAAGTAGAGTACATAAATATGATGACAGAATGACAACAAACATGTGTAGGAACAACAAATTTTACCATTTTCTTCATTTAAATGTGCAAATTTTACCATTTTCTTACCTACATTTGTTAAGTCATTAGATGTTTATGCAAAAATTAATCTTTCATTTGCATATTCTCTGGAAAGTCACACTTCCATTTATCAAAAATTGCAGACAAAATGAGATGGTACAGATGTGATTTCTGTATGCAGAGCAAGCAAGAGGGATGCTTGCAGACATGAAATCTGATTATTCCAAGAACTGGCACCAGCCTGGATGAAACCCAAAGACCATAACCAAACCTATTCTGAAGAATTCATAAAGCAATCAACATGCGAGACCCATAAACCCATAATATGTAACATAGCATGAGGCAGCTCCTAATGGAAATTGTGGATGATAAACAAAAGGATGAGCTTCTCAAATAGACGTATATATGGAAAGGGATGAATAAATGCGTAACTTGACAGGCTACTACGCACTTCCAGAATTTGGTCCTCAAGGGGAGCAATACCTGTGTTATTACTACTGGAGAAGGAACGCTCCACAGAAAACTGTGAAATGACAATTTGTCCAAAATTGCATTTTTCCTAACTATACAAACCTGAGGTCCTTTTACAATAGGAAGGTACTAGCGGCAGCTGGATAGGTCGTAAGCTTTCGAACAAGGGGTTCGGTAGTTAACTGCTTGTCCGACAGGCGCGCGCGCGCGACTGGGAGGTAAACAAATCACTTTTGCTTTTGGCCCAAGCAAAAACTGCAGAGTGAGGGGTGGCATGAGGTGGGGCTATGTGTAAAAGGACCTCAGGTTTGTATAGTTAGGAAAAATGCAATTTTGGACAAATTGTCATTTGTTCCGACACGGCATACAAACCTTCGGTCCTTTTACAATAGGAAGACTCACTTCTTGGTGGGTGGAATCTGAGTCTTTTGTGAACAGACTGGTGTTCGCCCAACCTTGGAAGCCTCCCTGGTCGTAAGAGCGAGGGAGGGATCCAAGCCTCTGTCCGATTGATCGGGGTGTGCACCGCAGGATCAATGGTCAGACCTCTGGACCAAGTACTAAGAGAGAGGCAAGCGTATCTCTTCGTACCAGCAATGTAAGAACTTGTTCCTGTACAGGAGCAAATATAAAGTCATGGATTTGACTCCTGTAGGCATCCACTTCCCCCCCCTTGTAGGAGGAAGTGGTGGATATTCTGCTCCTCTCCCTAGTGAAAGGGATAGGATGGGGCTCTGTCATATAGCTCACCGGCATCTCGTCCTTATCCAGCAGGGTGATGACCGTATCCCTCTACCCACAGGTAGAGGGGTAGAAAAAGATAGAAAGAGAAGCCAGTCACTTTCTCATTTACTATCTATTCATACAGTCACACCAGGACTCGATGCTGTTCAGCCTGCTAGGGTCTGGGTTAGCTAGACGACGTGTTGAGCAGCCACCACGGGTCCTAAGGAAACCGATCCAAGGACCTGTGGGCAATATCCAAAAGGTATAAGGAAGGCGCCGGTGGTCTGGTTGTACCAGACCCCTGCCTTCCATACCTGCGCCACGGAGAAGTTCTTACGAAACGCCAACGAGGGGCCAATACTTCTGACTTCGTGAGCTCTCGGACGGGATGTACGGATGTCGTCACTACCATCAGCCTCATACGCCCTCCTGATGACCTCACGCAGCCAGGACGAAAGAGTGTTCTTTGATACTTCTTTCTTGGTGACCCCGGTGCTAACGAAGAGGCGTCGACACTCAGGCCCGAGGTGTCGAGTTCTCTTCAGATAGCGCCGTAGCGTCCTCCCAGGACAAAGCAGCATCTCATCCGTATCATTATCGGCATGAAGTTCCCGTACTCTCTTCGCCGATGCCAGGTCCAGCAAGAAGAGGGGCTTGTGAGTTCCCTGGGTGGGCAAGACCTTTCGAAGCTCCTCCTAAGTAAGGAGATCTCGAACGAGTTCGAGATGTCCAATCCCGTCAGTTTCAGGACGAGCGTCAAGGCGGCTCTGTATCCTTTGACTGTGGGAACTGAGAGGAGCTTCTCTCGGCGAAGAAAAACGAGGAAATCCGCTACCTGCTGAAGAGTGGCTCTGAGAGGAGATAGGCCCCGTCTACGACACCAACCACAGAAGACGGCCGACTTCCCCTGGTACACAGCTGCAGAGGACTGACGGACGTTTCCAGCCATCTCTGTTGCTGCGCTACGAAAAAAGCCTCTCGTTCACAAGAGATGTTGGATAACAGCCAGCCGTGAGACGTAGGACTGGACTGCTCGGTGGTACCGCTCGACGTGTGGCTGGGCGAGAAGGTTGTGCCAAGGGGGAATCTCTCTCGGTTCTCTTGCGAGAAGAGCCAGCAGGTCCGGATACCAAATGGCCTGTGGCCATTTGGGAGCCATCAGGATCATCCTGAGATTCGGGGTGACCAGTGCTCGACTGATCACCTTGCGAATCAGGGTAAGAACGGGGGAAAGGCATAGGCGAAAAGGTTGTCCCACGGGTGTTGAAGAGCCTCCTCTGCAGCTGCCCATGGGTCCGGCACGGCCGAGAAGAACACCTGGAGCTTCCTGTTGTGCCGGGTGGCGAACAGATCCTCGACTGGTCGCCCCCACAGGTCGAAGAGCCTTTCCGCCACGTCCTGGTGTAGAGACCATTCGGT
Source organism: Macrobrachium nipponense (assembly GCF_015104395.2). Classification (NCBI taxonomy): domain Eukaryota; kingdom Metazoa; phylum Arthropoda; class Malacostraca; order Decapoda; family Palaemonidae; genus Macrobrachium; species Macrobrachium nipponense. Next base: position 56,812,317 of record NC_087201.1, on the reverse strand, counting down.
CCCTATCCCTTGATCCCGACGGCTGAGCGTGTCTGCTACTACATTCCTTCCCTGGAATGTAGCGTGCCGACAGCTCTATTGAGTGTGCCTCGGCCCACTCGTGCACCTGCCGAGTCAACTGGTACAACGGGAGAGACACTAGGCCCCCCTGTGTTTGTTGACGTAAGCCACCACCGTGGTGTTGTCGCACATCAACACCACTGAGTGTCCCATCAAGCGGTCCTGGAACTCTTGGAGAGCGAGGAACGCTGCCTTGAGTTTCAGTACATTGATGTGAAGGTGCTTGTCGTTCTCGTACCACACTCCTGAAGTCAGCAACTCTCCACGGTGTGCGCCCCATCCCTCGGTCGATGCGTCTGAGAGCAGCTGCATGTCCGGGGGGAGAGTGCGCAGAGGCACTCCTCTTAAGAGGTTCCTGTCGTCCAGCCACCAGGCTAGGTCCTGCCTCACCTCCTGTGTCAGTGACAATGGAAAGCTTGGGGGATCCGTCGCCTGTGACCAACTCTCCTTAGTCTCCCTGAAGAGACCGCAGGTGAAGACGCCCGTTAGGGACTGTCTTCCCGAGTGACGACAGGTGTCCGATCACGACTTGCCATCGCTGAGCTACCCGTTCCTGCCGAGACAGGAACTGGTTGGCTGAATTTGCTAATCCGCGATCTGCGGGGAAGACTCGCCCTGCTACCGTGTCGTGTCGATCAGCATACCCAGGTACTTCATCCTCTGCTTGGGCTCGAGATCGGACTTTTCGAAGTTCACAACGATCCCCAGATCGCGACAGAACTCGAGCAGTCGATCCCTGTCCTGTAGCAACTGCGAGCGGGAGCTCGCCAGGACTAACCAATCGTCGAGATACCCCATCAGACGTATCCCGTGCGAATGGGCCCAAGCAGACACCAGAGTGAACACTCGCGTGAACACCTGTGGGGCGGTTGAGAGACCGAAGCAAAGTGGCCTGAACTGGTACACCGTCCCGTCGAGGATGAAGCGGAGGTACTTTCTGGAGGACTGATGAATGGGTATTTGGAAATACGCATCCTTCAAGTCCACTGAAAGCATGAAATCGTTCTCCCTGATAGAGTCGAGCACTGAGCGTGCCGTCTCCATCGTGAACCGGGTCTGGCGAACAAACCGGTTCAGGGGAGAGAGATCTATCACCGGGCGCCAGCCTCCCGTAGACTTTTCCACCAGGAAGAGTCGACTGTAAAAGCCCGGTGATTGATCCGTGACGATTTCTACAGCTCTCTTGCTCAGCATGGTCTTGATCTCCTGTCTCAATGCTACGTCCTTCGATGCCCTGGAACGTACGCCTGCTGTTGGACCGGGTTGGAGGTGAGGGGTGACCGAGATTCGAAGGGTAATAGATCTCCCTCCCGAAGGACATCTACAATCCAGGTCTCGGCGCCGTAGCGCTGCCAAGTTGCCCAATGGCTGGCCAGGCACCCCCCTACTTCCGGCAGCAGGTGAGGGGGAACGCCGTCCCTAGCGTTTCCCCCCTTTCTTCGACTTCCTCCCAGAGCCTCCACGGGAGGAGGAGGGCTGGGAGGAGGGCTGGTTACGGCTCCCCTTACTAGAAGTCGAAGAAGACAGAGTCATTCCACGGGGCTTCGACGCAGCAGCTACCGTCTTAGCCACCGAGGAAGCGCTAGCCGAGCCGTTAGACTTGGCCGCAGTCCAAGGCTGCCCAGAGGCCTTCGAGACTGCCTGGTGAACCAGACGGTCACTGTCGTCAGTGCGCCGTCTGTCCACCGCAGCGTCCACCATCTCTCCTGGGAAGAGAGACGTGGAACTCCGTAAAGGTCCGTTGCGAAGTCCCAACGCCGCTTCACGCCCGGCCGCCCTGGAAACCCGAGTAAGGACAGCGTCCCTTCGTCGGAGAACCAGGTTGGCCCACAGGTTCACCGTCTGGTGGGCAAGGAAGGAGATGGCTCCTCCCCCAGACTGGCAAAAGTCTCCTGAAGGCCGAGTCATCTTCGGGAGAAATTCCCCCGGAGTTGGCTGCGACCTTAGATACTGTGAGGGACCACAGATCTAGCCAGGAGACGGCCTGGAAAGCTGCCATGGCGGTAGATTCCAGGCCGAATGTCTCTTGCTGCGAGAACCACAGGTTCTCGGACAGGAGCTGCTGCAGAGACACACCCGAAGTCAGCCTGGCTAACTCCGGGTTCACCTGTTTGGGCGGCATCGGGTCTTCAGATGGCACGTAAAAAACGCCGCTGTCGCAGCAGAGGAGGTGGAAGCAGCTTGCTCGACCTGACCAGACTTGAGCGAGCCGTCTTGTCCGGAGACAAGCGATTCAACCTGGTCCAGCACTGAGTCCGGCAGCTCAGAACGCGGCAAACCCACCGTCGGTCTGGGTTCCCTCTTCGGGCCCCAGAACGACTCGAGCCAGGACGTGGGCTCGGATGGTGGGAGCAGCGATCCTTCCGTGAGGTTTGTGCTGACGAATCAGCGCAATAACCTCGCAAAGTTCCTCTGGATCTCAGGAGTGACTGCTTCCTGCGGAGTTGGACCGTCCAGTCCTCAACAGGGGCAACTCCCGAGACCCTCCTCCCTCAAGGAGAGGAACAGCGACAGACCCCTCTCGGTCTGCTCCAACCACCTGTGCGTACGACCTGGCTGGTCCGAGAACCGTGCCTGGTACGTACGACGCCGTGGTGGGATCCTGAGGGGCGCACCCCTCACGATCACTCCTCAATACCTCGCCCCTCCCGGTGTAATCCGAGGAGGTTGAAGGTATGGAAGAGGCAGACCTGACGCTCCCTCCTCGCTCGCTGGCAGAACCAGCGGGCTTGGAAGACTGCAGGCGATCGCCAACCCGCCCGCGGTGGCGATCGAGCTGCAGACCTAGTCGAGCCGTCTCGCTGTGGAGAACGGCTGGACCGAGAACAGCGGCTCCGGTCTCGTGTGTCAGAGGAGCTGGTGCTGGTCGCCGTACCCGATCGCTCTCTGTGAGAGTGACGGTCAGGCGACCGGCGAGCTCCACTGTCACGGTGAGATCGGTGCGTATCCTCACGGTGCGTCAGTTCGCTGGTACCAGCCGTGGCTGGTGCCGGCGAACGGGGGGACCTCTTCCCCGCCTCAGCCCGTGGCCGGTCATGGACCGTCACGTCCGCCCGGGTAGCCAGCTGCTCGCCGCGAGAGCGAGAGCTGGTCTGGTGAGAGTCGCGTGAGCGGCTGTCACCAGTCTTCCGCTCCGTGCCGTGAACCTGACGCTGAGCGAACTCAGAGGTCTGGTTCCTGGCTGCACGGTCGCTGGTAAGCGACCGTACACTCGGTACCTCTCGCGAACGAGAGGCCGAGACGGACCCTGCTGCTGTGGCCGAACCACTGACAGCAGGTGAGGAAGTGCCGGTGTTAGCCGGCACTCCTCTGGTCCCCGTAGTCTTCTTCCTTGCGGAAGAAGAGACGGGTCCTGCCCCCGAAGGAGCTGGGTGACCAGCGGAAGAACCCCCTCTCACCAGCGAGACGGGCCCTTAAAGTTCCCGAAGGAGACTTCTTAGGGGGGGGGAGGCGACCTTCTTCTTCTTCGGCAGGGGAGCCTTAGAAGACGAAGGGGAAGAGGCGGCAGCCGACGACGAAGACGAAGAAGACGATGAAGACGACGACGACACCTTCCTCCTCTTCTTCTTCTTCTTCGTCAACCTTCTCAGGACCGACGTCAGATCTGTCATCCAGAGCGGAGCCGGGGCTGCTGTTGCCGAAGCAACAGGGCCCGGACGCACCTGTCCGAAACAGATCAGCATCGGGAGCAGCGGCGCCAGGAACAGGAACAACATCAGCAGGTGCAGGCATCACAGGAACGGCAGAAAACCGCAGGAGCAGGTACAGGAACGGCAGCAGTGGTCCACGTCACGTCCGTGGACAGCAGCTGGGCAGGTACAGCAGGTACGGCAGACTGTGTAGGGGCGGTCTAGATGGGCGGCGGACCAGCGGCACAGACATCCTAGGTACCGGTGGGAGGTCCAGGGGCGAGCTCTTCGGGCACACGAAGTCCGGTCGCGGCAGCACGGCAAACACAGGCGGCGGCATCACACTCCCCCGAGTTACGGCGACTGGCCCCTGCACCGATGTAGTGGGTGTCACAGAGACCGCGTGCTGGGTGTACACCAGGTGAGGAGGTGAAGCGTAGCCGGGTGTTGTAATGGTCGTGGTGGTGGTCGTGACCGTTGCATGGGTGACCGCCACGGAGCCAGCGAGATGGTAGAGCAGCCCCTGGACACTCGGCACGCCCTGCAGCCCCAACGATGCCCACACCTGTCCGAGGTCATCCTTCGCGGCAACCGCACCTGAGGAGGCAAAAGTCGGGTGATTAGGGGGATCCTCTACCCGTTCGCGCGAAGACGAACGGATAGAGGACCCAGAGTACAACTCGACGTCAGGGTATCTAGCGCCCTCCTCCACACTCGACAAGTCAGGAGAGGAGAAGGACCTAGAAACTCCCCCCCGAAGGGGAAGGCGCGAGACGTGGAAGTTGAGCGGGCGGCAGGAAAGAAGACGAAGTGTCCGTCACCAAAGGAGTCGCGGGAGAGCTTTCCGACGACTCCTTTGCAGGCCTTCGCTTCCTCCTGCCCTCATACAAAATCCACTGCGCCTCCGACCAATTAATAAACACATTACAAGGCTCGGCTCGGGAGCATTCGCGCCCCCGACACCGAGCACACAATATGAGGGTCTATCTCCGGGAAAGAGCGGAACTTCCCACATTTACGCCCTTCGGTACCCGGGCATAGTCTCCGTGGGGTAGCGAGGCGAGGAGATTCCATCATTAATTAATTGCAGTTCAATTAATATGAAAAGAGAGAAATGATTGTACTTACAATGAATTCTTTCATACACAAACACAACCATATACTCAAGAAAGCAAACGACAAGAAGCGGGCAGAGAGCGTCGAACACACACGTCCACTCGCTGTGAGGCCGAAAGCAAAAGTGGTTTGTTTACCTCCCAGTCGCGCGCGCGCGCCTGTCGGACAAGCAGTTAACTACCGAACCCCTTGTTCGAAAGCTTACGACCTATCCAGCTGCCGCTAGTACCTTCCTATTGTAAAAGGACCGAAGGTTTGTATGCCGTGTCGGAACAATGGAATGGCATATAAAATTCATGCCAAGAGCCAAGCATTGGGGCAGTCGAGGCCATTGGGTGATGAAAAGGGAAATTTGGAGTAAAACGTCTTAAAGGTGTAACGGGAGGAAAACTTTGCAGTTGCAGTGAAACAATCATTAGGAAAGGGTGGAAAGTAAGATGGAAGAAAAACTATGAACAGAGGTACAGTAAAAGGAATGAAGGGGGTTGCAGTTAGGGGCTGAAGGGTTGCTGCAAAGAACCTCCAGTAATGCCTACAGTGCACAGACAGCACTAACCCCTAATGTGACAGAAGATCATGAGAAAAAGACTCCCAATCAGAATAACAAGCCAGAAAGGATGGAGAGGAACAAATCAAAACAAAGTGAAAGAGGACTATCCTAGCCTGGCTGTCCCTTCATAAAGCCCTTACTGCCAACTTGAAGGTGAGGAGGACCCAAGACAAAAAAAGCATGCCAAGGAAAGGGCTTTCGGTTGATATTAAAGAAACTGCAGAACAGAACCATTAGTTGCTACAGGATTCCGACAGATTTGATGGAAGGTAATGTGTATATGTCCCAGATCACCAGTCCTCTTAGATAAATTGTGCACGACTGTCCCTCAACAAGTCCCCCTTTAGATGGAATTACCATCTTCAGTAAAGATGAACAGCAGCAGCTAAAGCATGGGAAAACTGCAGCTTCTGATGAGATACTAGGAATCTTTTACTATAACCCACAAAGCAACAACTATTGCATTTTTTCTTTTTTAAGTCTGTAAAGCCACACCCTAGGAAAAGAAAAGTTGTATACCATACTGTCTTTTAAGCACAACTTTCCAAAAAGACAGTTTTATCCTAATTACCACTGATGAGTATAGTCTAAAAAAAAAAAAAAAAAACAAGACCCATTTACTAGAAAACAAATACTATAGCGTGTTAAGACCCTCAGAATAGCATAATTGAATTATTCGCCAAACCTGGCACTCCTGATGTTTAAGAGTGAGGCACAAATTACTGCACATCCCTACAAGACAATTACCATATGAATAAAATATAAAATGAAAATAATTTACTACATAGACCATAATATACATTAATTCTATGTGATCCAAACCCTAGTCTGAACTCAACAAAATTATATACTTATAGGTCTACACAAAAACACGATTACAGTGTACAATCCTCAGAACATTTACAAATTCTTTAAAAGTACGTACATAAAAAAACACCAAGCTACCATGGCCCTTTCATATTTTAAAACATCAAACAAGTTACTTTTCCCTCTAGTCATGAGGAATATTTACCATACTGTATATCTGTTTTCACATATTACTATTACGTCTTCTATACTACACTCAAGTAGTTGGTCAACTGCTTCCCTTACGTCAGCATAAGCATCACATTTGTTTCATCTAAAATCCTGAGGTTGGTTCATAAAATCCTATCCAATAAACTTACCTCCACTAACATTCAAGACCTAACCTAGGCTAGTTCAACTTCCCATCCTTGACCCACAATTAAAATTCTGCTAAGCTATGTACAATAATTATACAGTAATACCTCAATCTTACGCGATTCGAGTTGCGCAAATTCACAATTGCGCTACTTTTCTTCAGAACCTAATTAATTATACATCAGTATTTCAGACATGCGAATGCAAACGCAACATTCTCTAACTGAAATGAGATCATTTTTATGGTTCATGTAGAAAGTACTATGTTTATTAATAATTTCCAATAATAATAATAATATTACTGTGGTACAAAATTCATGATAGTATTTTAAAGAAATAGGGGGAAAGAAGAGAGAAATATGTTGTACATATGTATGCATTCCTATATTTATATCAACCACTAATTTCTGTTTTTATGGGTAATGTTTTAAGCTAACTTTTAAATGAAATTACACACACTTAAATTGCATTTAAAAGTTAGCTAAATGTTTAGGGAGCATCATTAGGCACATATTTAGTGTTTAAACTCTAGAATTAAGCATTTATTATAATTTTAAGAGTGCCACACGTACGCAAAACTTCCCTTTGCGCGAGCGGTCTGGAACCTAACCTCGCGTAAGTTCAAGGTATTATTGTAAAGACAGGACAGAAATTACTTGCCTAAATAGGGCTGGCTATGCAGAACTATCCTGATAGGTTACACCTAGCCTAGTTTTAAGCCTGCCCTTACTTGCTTGGTAACTGAAGAATCTCTTTCCCAGCCTATTTCTCCAAGCTGATCGTGCGTAATATTGATACTCACCAGGAGGTAATCCATCCACCACTCAAAACCTGTTATTGTTACTCATATGAAGGTATCCACCCATTAGGGTTAATATACTAGGAACACAAGGGTCTAGGCCATTCTATGAACATTTTATCTACGCTAAGATATGAAATGGGGGCTAGACCTGGGTTTATGTACACTAAATGAGCTTTTGTATTCTCACAGAGAGACCACACACAATATGTAACTATAGTCTTCTGCCAGAAAGTTTTGGAGGCATAAAGAGGGCAGTAAATAAATGAAATAAGCAAGCAAATATTGTTAGGAGATGCCTCAAGTCCATCTGGAAAAGGGGGATGGTTTGTTTGTTTGTATGGTGTTTTTACGTTGCATGGAACCTGTGGTTATTCAGCAACGGGACCAACGGCTTTACGTGACTTCCGAACCACGTCGAGAGTGAACTTCTATCACCAGAAATACACATCTCTCACTCCTCAATGGAATGGCCGGGAATCGAACCCGCGACCACCGAGGTGAGAAGCAAACACCTAACCAACCACTGGGAGTTTTCTTCAGTCAGGCATGATGTGTGCTCTAAGTTAGGTCTGTTTTACATTTGTATTGCATTTCACTAAATGAGCAACAACCATGATGTCAGATTCTCATGCTTTTGAAAAAGACAGGTCAGGATAATGGAAATCTAACTTTCATACCGAGACCTCTGGCTATACAAGACAAAATCTCATCAAACTTCTCTCAAATTTATATATGAAGATACAGATTTACATTAAAAACCCACTTATTTTTTCAGGTGAGAAGGGTGCTCTACCTTAAAAGTCCTTGGTAATAATTTTTTTTTTTGTGCTGCAATGTAACTACTATAGTAAATTTACATCAACCGTGCATTTGATGTCTAGGCCAGTCCCTTATGACGCTCCTGATTGGGTATTGATAAGCCAATCACAAGGGTGGAAATTCTGTCTCTCTCTCACTCAATCTCTCTCTCTCTCTCTCTCTCTCTCTCAAGAGTTCACATGGGTACGATCTACATTCCACCTCTCCTGAGGGATACCTCTTTCAGGAGAGGTGGAACATACATCCTGCCTAGGATGTGAACTTTCGAGTGTTTCCAGCCCAGTGATTAGCTTATCAATACCCAATCAGGAGCGTCGTAAGGGACTGGCCTAGACATCAAATGCATGGTTGATGTCAATCTACTATAGTAGTAATATGCACAGTAGTACAGTTTTCTTCAGAGCTGAACCTTCATTTGTCAGTCTGCTTTCAGTGATCATGCTTCTTTTGCAGTCAATTTTTTAAATATGATATTATTATGATACAATAAAGTTTGTTCATACTTACCTGGCAGATATATATATAGCTGTATTCTCCGAAGTACGACAGAATTTCAAAACTTAAGACACACGCAGTGGGAGGTCAGGTGGTTAGTACCCATTCCCGCCGCTGGGAGGCAGGTATCAGGAACCATTCCCATTTTCTATTCAGATTTTCTAGTGCCACTGTCTCCTGATGGGAGGTGGGTGGGTACTTTGATTATATATATCTGCCAGGTAAGTATGAACAAACCTTATTGTATCATAACAATATCATTTTGTTCATGAAACTTACCTGTCAGATATATATACTATAGCTGAATCCCACCATTGGAGGTGGGAAGAGACAGAATAGGATTTTAGGAAACAAATTACATGCAGATGATTGACATCTTGGTTCCTTACCTGTTAGCATAGCTGACTTTGTGATTACTGTCACCTAAGTCTGCTTCTGCTTTACTAGTCTCTCCAGCAAGGTAGTGACCTGTATAGCTTGTGATTTCTAGATGATCTGTCAACGGGGGAGTGACCACAATGCGACTAGACCATATTGACCATACTATGAGGGCAACGAAGTAATAAACCACCACCTGACCAAGCCTAGCAAAAGTTAAAATATCCTAACTTACGCTAAGGACTGGGAAGTCCGCCTCTGGCGGCCGACCCAACTAACAAAAAACACAACAAAATTAAACTCTTCCTGACCATTTTCTACAGGATAGGATGAGTGCTACCTCCTACCCCCAAGATTGTATCTGCAGAAATGTATGGCCCTAGCGAGCAGCAGTTCTCATATGTCTTCTTCACATCCCGCAGGTAGTGTGAAGCGAACACAGAGTTGCTTCGCCAAAAGGTGGCGCCCAGGATGTCACTGAGTGCCATGTTCTTTTGAAATGCCACCGAGGTTTCGATGGCCCTCACCTCGTGAGCGTTAACTCTTAACAGTCTAAGATCACCATCTTGACAGGACGAATGAGCCTCCTTGATGGTACTCCTTAAAAAGAACGCCAGTGCGTTCTTCGACATAGGCAAGTCTGGTCTCTTGACAGAACACCACAGATTGTCCGAAGGACCTCGACTCTTTCGTTTTTTCTAAATAAAACTTGAGAGCCCTGACAGGGCACAGGACTCTCTGGTTCTTGCCCAATAATTTCTGCCATCCCCTTGATCTCGAAGCTCTTGGGCCAAGGGTTGGACGGGTTTTCATTCTTGGCTAAGAACGAAGGGCTTAAGGAACATACCGCATTATGTCCCCTAAAGCCTATATGTTTGCTGATGGCTTGAACCTCGCTAACCCTCTTCGCCGTAGCTAGAGCAGTAAGAAAAATAGCCTTTCTGGTCACGTCCTTTAAAGATGCAGAATGTAAAGGTTCGAAAGGACTCGACATCAGGAACTTCAATACTACATCTAAGTTCCATGACGGAATCTTTGGTTGAGCCACTTTAGAGGTTTCAAAAGACCTCAAAAGATCGTGAAGGTCTTTGTTGTTCGACAGATCCAAACCTCTGTGTCTAAAGACCGCTGACAACATACTCTTGTATCCTCTAATAGTTGGGACTGCCAGCTTATCAACTTTCCTCAGATGAAGGAGGAAGTCAGTAATCTGACTCACAGAGGTCGTGGTGGAGGAAATGCCCTTCTTCCTGCACCATCTCCTGAAGACGGCCCACTTTAATTGGTACACTGCAAGAGAGGAAGCTCTCCTTGCATTGGCAATAGCTCTTGCCACTGGTCTTGAAAAACCTCTCGCTCTGGCCAACTTCTCGATAGTCTGAACGCAGTCAGACTCAGAGCGGAGAGGTTTTTGTGGTACCTCTCGAAGTGGGGCTGTTTGAGTAGATACTCTCTCCCGGGCAGGGTCCTTGGGAAGTCCACTAGGAAGGACATGACCTCTGTGAACCAATCGCTCGAAGGCCAAAATGGGGCAATCAGTGTCATCCTTGCTCCCTCTGACGCCGCAAACTTCCTGATAACATCTCCGAAGAGCTTGAATGGGGGAAAGGCGTAAACGTCCATCCACGTCCAATCCCATAGGATGACGTCTATCGCTACTGCTCCCGGATCGAGAACAGAGGAGCAGTATAGAGGAAGCCTCTTCGTCTTCGATGTTGCGAAGAGATCTACCAAGGGACGTCCCCATAGTCTCCACAACTCGTGACATACTTCTAGGTGAAGAGTCCACTCGGTCGTAAGCAGTTACTGCCGTCGACTGCGAAGATCTGCACGGACGTTCTGAACTCCTGCAACGAATCTCGTGAGGATTGTTACGTTCCGTGCCTGTGCCCACAGCAGGATTTCTCTTGCTAACTTGAACAGGGACCGAGAGTGTGTTCCTCCCTGCTTCTTGAGATACGCCAGAGCTGTGGTATTGTCCGAGTTGATCTGGACTCGTTCTTTGAAGAACTGGAGAGCCAACCGAATTGCTTCCAATTCTTTTAGATTTATGTGCCAGGACATCTGTTCCCCTCTCCAGATGCCTGACACTTCTTCCTTTCCCAGTGTTGCTCCCCAACCTGCAGTGGACGCGTCGGAAAACACTAGGTCGGGGCTCAGCTTTACGGGATCGTGCCACCACTTTAGGCGATCCTTGACCGACTGAGAGATGTTCAGAGTCACTTCCAGATCTTCCTTGTTTTTCCAGTTCTCCGCTAGGAAAAACTGGAGCGGTCTGAGGTGCAGTCTCCCCAGGGAAACAAACTTCTCCAGCGAGGAAATGGTCCCCAGCAGACTCATCCATTCCCTCACCGAGCATGTTTCCTTCCCCAAGAAGGCCGACACTTTTTCTAAGCAGTCCTGCTGACGTTCCAGGGATGGAAAAGCTCGAAAAGCCACTGAATCCATCTAAATCCCCAGATACACGATGGACTGTGTAGGGATCAGATGGGACTTTTCGAAATTTACCAGAAGTCCTAGGGCCTTCGTCAATTGCAGCGTCGTATGAAGGTCCTCCAGACACCTCGACTCCGACGAAGATCGAATGAGCCAATCATCCAGGTAAAGTGAGACTCTTATCCTTGAGAGGTGAAGCCATCTCGCCACATTCCTCATGAGAAGCGTAAAAATCATCGGTGCTGTGCTTAGCCCGAAGCAGAGAGCTTTGAATTGAAAGACCTGTCCCTTTAAGACAAACCTCAGGTACTTTCTTGACTGAGGATGGATCGGGACGTGAAAGTATGCATCTTGGAGGTCTAAAGAAACCATCCAGTCGCCTGGTCTTAAGGCGACTAGAACAGACAGATGTTTCCATCTTGAATTTGTCCTTGACAAAAAAATTCAGCCTGCTGACGTCCAGAACAGGCCTCCATCCCCCAGACTGCTTCGGTACCAGGAACAACCTGTTGTAGAAGCCTGGGGATTCTAGTGCTAGAACTTGTTCTACAGCACTCCTCTCGAGCATTTGCTCAAGCAGATCAAACAGAATCTGTTGCTTCGTTGGGTGGTAGGAGGGCGACAGATCTATGGGCTTCGTGCTCAACGGAGGAGTTTTGAGGAATGGGATCTCTTATCCTCTTTCGATGATTTCGAGGGACCAGCTGTCCGTCCCTCTTATTTTCCAGGCTTCTGCAAAGGATAAGAACCTGGCTCCGACAGGCGTCTGAAGGCCCGACGTGTCACTTCTTACCCCTGGATTTGGAAGGGGTTCTGCCTCTAGAGAGACCTCTACTCGAGGAAGCCCCGCCACGAAAGGGCTTCTGCTTCTTGGAAGTCCGAGCAAGAGGAGTTGTAGAATGGGCTGCAGGACGTCTGGAAGACTGAGCTAGGAGGTCTTGGGTCACCTTTTCCTGAAAGGTGACTGCTAGATCTTTTACCATCGACTGTGGGAAGAGATGGCTAGATAGAGGGGCGAACAGCAACTCTGCCCTCTGAGAAGGAGACACCGACTTCGCCGTGAAGTTGCAGTATAAGGCTCTCTTCTTAAAAAGCCCCGTAGAAAAGTGGGAGGCCAGCTCATCAGAGCCATCCCTGACTGCCTTATCCATACAGGCTAAGACGCTGGACAGCTCCTCCAGAGAAAGAGAGTCCGGACTCCGAGACTGCAGGTCCAGGGCTCCCAAACACCAATCTAAGAAGTTAAAGACCTCCATCGTCCTAAACAGCCCTGAAAGCGTCCAGGAAACCTTTGCAGAGGGCAGGAGACCTCCTAAGAGCATCAATCAGGCTGGCAAAGTCCCCCTGGAAAGAGGAAGGAACTCTCAAACCAGCTTTCTCTCCTGTCTCGTACCAAATGCCCGTCCTTCCGCTCAACCTCGCTGGAGGCAGGGCAAATGAAGTCTTGCCTAGGGCCTTTCTGGAGTCCATCCAGTCATGGATTCTCTTGAAAGCTCTCCTTGTAGACAGAGACGTGGCCATCTTGATAAATCCTGGCGCTTTCCTTGTCTTTGACGAAGCCAACTGCGAAGGAGGAGAGCAAGGGGCAGAAGGCTGAAACTTGTTGCCAAACAAATCCCTCAAAAGGCGGGCCAAAACCATGTAGTCCGATGAGGACGACGAAGCAGGTTCCTCTTCATCCGCAGGCTGCGACTCACCCGAAGACTCTCCCTCATCCACGGGAGCAACAGAAGAGTCCTTAAAAGACCGTGAAGAATTAAGCCTTGAGGCCCCGCGCGCAAAAGGTGTCTCCTATCCGACGAAGGGTCCGTAGAACAAGGCCGGGGATCCTTGACGGTATACTCTGAAACTTTCCGATGATCAGCGAAAGGGGCGTCCTGCCGAGCATCCTGAAGAGCGTCTTGGTGAGTATCTCGACGAGCATCCTGAAAAGCGTCCTGACAGGACGCAGTAGCAACAGAAGCGTCATAGCGAGCAGCCTGAGTGGCGTCCTGGTGAGGAGCACGCCGAGCGTCACGAAGAAGAGCGCAAGGAGCGTCATGGCAAGAAGTACGGCGATTGTCGCCAAGACGAGCCTTACGGTCTAGAGAGCGTCCTGCATGACGCTCATCGACACTTCTAGATAAGTGCAGAGGAGGTAAACAAGATCTAGAAGGCGACGAAGCAGAAGGGGGCGACGAACGAGAAGAAGGAGGGGGGGACTGCCTGGACCTCTTGATAGGCAGCCTCGAATCCTTCCTGCGGCGACGAGGCTCTGCCTCCCTCTTGGCAAGAAACGAGGCCAACTGCTGCTGCATATCCAGGAGAATCTTCTTAGAAAGAGAAGATTCCCGATCAGGAGAAGGGCTGATCCTGTGAGAAGACGAGGGGCAAGGGGACGCCTTCTTCTTTCTCACAAGAACAACCTTAGAGTGACCGGAGCGCTCAAAAGCATCATCCTCCGATGACGTCCTGGTCATCTTCTGCGGTGGAAAGGCGTCAAAACATTCAGGCAACGACTGCAACCCAGGTCGAGAAAGAGGACGTGAGGCGTCCTCTTCTCTAAAGCTTCTCTTGAGAGGGCGAGAGTCCTTCCGAGAGCTCCAACCCCTGCGCGGGGAGGACGCCTCGGAGGACAAGAAGCAATCCTTAAGGATTCGTGCCCGTGCACGATCCTTGGCAGCCTGGGAAGCGTCATCAGGTTCTGCCGAAGGGACACCAGATCGGTGAGGAGTCCCCGTAACCCTCTTTCGGCTTTCGACTTGCCCACTCCCTTTGTCCTGGGAGTCCGACAGAGGTCTAGACCTAGAGGCATTATAGGGCCGATCTGACGCCCCCTCCACAACACTAGGGGCACTAACACCATCACCACACTTCACAACACTAGATTGGAGAGCGAGCACTTTAGATTCCAAGTTACGGATGGACTCCATAATAACAGAAAGGGCATTACCTTCCGCAGACACAACCTCAGGGCCCGAAGGCAACACCACAGGGTTAGGTAAAACAAAGTCTACAGAAGGGTTAGCAGATGACATATCACTACCCTGACTTCTGCTCACTGATGCACTCCTGGAGGAAGACCTCCTAATTCTATCACGTTCTAACTTGTGTACATACGAATCATACGTCATCCATTCGGAATCAGGCAAACTCTCACACTCCTTACATCGATCATCCAACAAACAAACATGCCCCCTACACCTCGTGCATACCGAGTGAGAATCTACCGAAGCTTTCGGTAGCCTCACCTTACATCCTTGCACACCACACACTCTGAAACTAGCAGAACTAGATCCAGACATCTTATCCAAAGAACAGTCAAAGCCAAATTCAAATCAATCCACGATAGCGTATGCCTGGCCACAAATCCAAGTCAATAAACCAAAAGACAATCAGAATACTTGAGCGGCAATGAACTTTACAAAATCCTAAGACGGAGGTACTGAAAACAGGTGTTGACAGTACCGGCAACAGAGAAAATCTGAATAGAAAATGGGAATGGTTCCTGATACCCGCCTCCCAGTGGCGGGAATGGGTACTAACCACCTGACCTCCCACTGCATGTGTCGTAAGTTTTGAAATTCTGTCGGACTTCGGAGAATACAGCTATATATATATATCTGACAGGTAAGTTTCATGAACAAAAAGACATTTTTACAAGAAATCTATTTAATTTCTTCGTCCTGGCTGACGCACATGAAACGTGCAACCAACACTAGTACTAATTTAGAAAACTGAAGACACACTGTAAGGCCTGTTGTTCAAAGTTAAGAATTTAAATTAATTTTTGGGTAGTTTACAGCTTTGCGGGCAGTTTCCCGGGCCGCGCAACACCTTTTGCCCGGCCCATAATCCCTCCGCCAAGGTAAGTAGTTCCACCCAAAACAGCTGACGACCTCATAACCTTAGTCTCTCCTGGCTTCCCAACATGGCTGTGTCCGCGTCTTATCCTGGACATCTTCAATTTGCCACCGCCAATCCAGTCACGCATCTAGATTTAGGGAAATTGTGTAGTGATGAGAGTGAATTGTTTGTGTTTCTCATGAAAAGTAGCCAGAATTCTCCAACAATTCCGATTTAGAGTAAATCGCCAACAATTCCGACTTAAAGAGTAAAGTACATGTTTATTTTTTTGTTATTGATGCAGTCTTTTCTTGCCAGAACATACAAGCTTGCCAAGAATCATTAAAAATGTGGATAAGGCGCACAGCGCCATTCCACCACACCGAAACTAATTCACGGTACGAGATTTTTTTTTTTTTTTTTTTGTCGTTGCGATGCCGTTTTTTCTTGCCAGAA
Organism: Macrobrachium nipponense; assembly: GCF_015104395.2. Taxonomy (NCBI): domain Eukaryota; kingdom Metazoa; phylum Arthropoda; class Malacostraca; order Decapoda; family Palaemonidae; genus Macrobrachium; species Macrobrachium nipponense. The sequence continues at coordinate 56,796,590 of NC_087201.1, read as the reverse complement.
CATATGAGCTTGCCAAGAATCATTAAAAATGTGGATAAGGCATGCAGAGCCATTCCACCACATCGAAACTAATTCACAGTAAGTTTTTTTTTTTATGCCGTTTTTTCTTGCCAGAACATAAGAGCTTCCAAAGAATCATTAAAAATGTGGATAAGGTGCGCACGCCATTCCACCACACTAAAACTAATTCACGGTACTTTTTTTTTGTCAATGCCGTTTTTTCTTGCCAGAACATACCGTTTCTATTAAGATTTCAGCTCTACATGTTTGTTGTTGCCATTTTGGTCGGGCGTTCTTCCGCCGATTGTGTTATTCGGACCTACCAGCATCTAGTGGTAGGGTGGGCCCGGGAAACTGTCAATTTTTGATTGAATATGACCTTCACTTAAATCCACAGAAATGGTTAGGCTATAATGGAGCATTTCCAAGTCTAACAATAATACGGGCGAAGAGAAAAAATTTGTAATCTGAATTAGTGTATGACCGATGGCATAGGCCAGTTAGTATTATCATTTTTCTTTACTACCACAACTTGATATTGGGGTTTATATGCAGTGCTCATCTGTCCCCTTACTACTATTGTACTTAGGCTAATGCAAAACTCAAAACTAAAACTTATAGCAAATTTTGTTACCAAGATTTTTACTATCTTGATTTATATTTTAACATTCACTCTTGAGGGGATGGTACTCATTACAGCAGTCATGGGGGTGGCTCAGGTATCAGTACAATAAAAAAAAAAAAAAGTGGATATTGTCACTGCGCTGGGAAAATAATTACAGTACTTATTCTCACAGTACACTTTTTTCAACCTTTGGCGTACAGGTGTTGCCATTTGTGCAGTGAAAATAAATTCGAAACAAGTTTACCTTCTGAAAGGGTTACTTGAATTTAATATATGCTAATTATTCTCACTGCATGTTTTTTTGCCATTGCATTTTCTAAATATCCACTCTGTAAAACACACACACTACACCATGTGAGTAGGCGGAGTTTGCCTTTAAAATGGGTCCCTTGCTTGATTTTATTCCTCTTTGTTTGAGTTCAGTATCTACCAAAGCACATGTTTATTCTTCTTGGAGATCTTGAAGGTTTTGTGCCCGTAGAACAGATCAGAAGTATTGGACTTTTGAGACCGAGGACGTTTGCGTTGCTGTAGCTTTGCTGTCATGGGCGCCCCCAGCATATTTTCCAAGAGGGGGCAAATTTTATATTGTGTATATATATATATACATACATATACATATATACGTATATAAAATAAATATGTATATATATACTATATATTATATATATAAATAATATATATTTATATATGTAACTCTATGCAGTGGAACTGCGATGCCAATAATTTAAGTGAAGCAAGATGTGATAAAGAAAAAATACAGAAAGTTACATTTTTTTTAATAGGGTAGAATATCACGACAGGGCAACCCTCATCACGGTGGACGGGTCTTATTCACTCGATATTTAATTGGTGAAACATGAATAGTACAATTGCAACTCTAAGCATACCATTTAAAAGACTGAAGTTTCGTCAACATATTGTGATATATGAAAGCCCCATACGAACTAAAATAAGCATGTGAGCTCTTCGTAAAATATGTTTTCAAGGCAGTTTTGAAATCCAATATGGCGGCTACGTTTTGCATGGACGGTTCTCATCAGTGACGGCCACCATCTTTCCCCAGCCTTCCCAGCACTCATTTGAACAATGTTAGCATATGTATGTAACGTTTATTGATCTTACTCAAGATTGCAGTTGTAATCAGCACAATAAAACAACATTTTGTTGCCTATATTAGTGAAAGTATGAAACTTGTTATTCCCGGGGTTATGGTTTGAACTGAATTCATTCTTACCTTGTAATCGGCGGTTTTTATCCTTACTGCCATCACAACTGAAACTCCACAGTGCTTATTTGATTGTTATTATACACATTTTGGTCTCAGTTCACTCCACATTGCACTTTAAACCCGTAGCTGTTCCTGGTTTCTAAGCGCGCGCACCATAAACACAATTACGAACAGCAGACGACGACAGACGACGAAACTGCAAAGTTTTATTCCCTAAACTGTTTACTTTACTCGTTATTTAGTTTAAATTTACTTTATTTAAAAATTTTGATTTAATTCATGTATATTATCCCTTTTTTGCAACCAAATTACCCCGAAAAATTACAGATATTTCTAAAGTGGATAAAATCAAATGTTTCTAACGTTTTCGTACATCTGGCTGCCGAAAACCATAGAGGAACGAATACGGAAAAGTGCAGAGGAACAACTACGTTTTTTTTTTTTTTTTTGCTTTTTTGTTTTTGCTAGCACTTTTCATTGATTTCAGTCTTTATTAGTATTTTGAATTTCTTTAATAATCGTATGCCAGAAATAAATATAACCTTTAATGTTTGCATGCTAAGAATGGCAAAATCATCGTTGCCACATTAGTGGAGGCTTCACACATACCCCGTTCCATTATTATAAACTGTTTCCATGAATTCTAGTTGTCATAGTAATGCAATAATGATAAAATTGCTTTAATATTTATGTATATATACTTCCAATACAGCCTAATTTCACCAATTTCAACGTTTTGTGTGTAGTCTTTAATACCCAGTTTGGAGGGTCAAAACACATACCGAATGCAACAGAGATTAGAGAGCGAGATTAGATAGAGAGAGCGAGAGAGAGAGATGAGATTGGAGAGAGAGAGAGAGAGAGAAAAGGAAGGTCGGAGGAAACGAAAAGAAGAAAAGGGATGGCGGTGGAGGGGGGGTGGGGGGTGGGGAGAGGGTAGGTGGAGCTTTATTCACGTGTTCGTATCCATTTCTGCATAATGGAGTTTTTGTCTCTTGGTACAAGGACAAGTGTCGTTATTCTTTACGATTAGTGATTCACGATACCCTTATAAATTACGGCACTGGGTGTAATGCACTATAGCAAAATCTCGTTCTGTTACGAGTGTTCGTTACAGAAATAGGTATTGCCCAAAAACGTGCTTGCACTGTCTCTGAAACCCATAGTAGACATGCTGCTTAGTTGTCAATCAAGTTTTTATAACCAAGTATTTTTTACAAGCTAGCTATTGAATAAATTTGTATTTTTCTCAGTCAAAACATATGCCCCTCAATGCTAACTTTCCTCTTTTAACGACTTTCTGGTCATTGCAAATTCGGCCCCATAATTTCTTATGGTGCGAAAACAGACAGAGGCCCATGGACCGAAAACGATTGCGTCACACTACGGCGATAATCCAGCAGTAAAACATCTTCATATATCCAAAAAGTAAATAATAAAGATAGGCTATATATGCGCATTACGATTATAACAATTACATGTATAGCTGATAACAATCTGCATGAATAACTGGTAAACTGTTCTGCAATGACAGTTGAGTATAGCAATTATTTACAATAGGTACGAAAGTCAAGATGTCGTGACGTCATAATACAGAACTTAAAAGAACGTTCTAATTCAGAAAAATAATTACTTAAATTTGAGTCAGTGTCGAGTTACTATTTCAATAACGAATATTTTCAAATTAATCATCATAAATATGTAAAATATTGATGTTTTACTACTTATTTAAAAATTAGCTAAGAGCAGGCTTCTCATCATCTTCTACCAAAACAGCTGTTTACTCCTGGCTTGTTGTTGGTGAGAAATCGTGTTTCGATTGTTGTGATAAAAGTGCTCCAGCGTCTATGGGTACAAGTGGTGTGCGGATTTATCACAGGAAATGGAAAGTTTGTTGACACAAGCGACTCCGTAAACATCGAGATGGCGTCAATCTTCGAAACATTTTTAGTTGTAAGTAAAAATTTCTAAAGCGTTTTGGTGAGATTTCCACTGCCGTGGGCGCCATTTTCAGTACCCTCTGTTTAAATCTTAAAATTTGGCCTTAATTTCTAACTTTGGAGAAAATACTTACTTCGAAAGGAGAGTAGAGGTCTTTAGCTCCGTTTCTCACCAACAACAAGTCGCGACTGATGCCCATCTCGGGTGTCAGGACGCGTTATAATGTACTTTTTCGAAGGGTGGCTAGCGTTGATTATAGGTGGCCTGCTTGGCCTGCTGTGATATTCTACCCTAGTTCCATATACTGTTCAGCTGAATTCAAATATTTCTGGAAAGAACAATGCAGTTATGTAAGTACTGTATACAAATAGCTATTATACAAGAAATAATGGTAACTTCAATTTACTAAAACTGAAAAAATATAAAAGTGGAAGGAACCATCACCGTCGCCCTACCCAATAACCGACAACCACCTATTCCTCCCTCCCTTCTTCACCGTCTCACTCAGCCAGTGGTGAGAGTAGTGTTGAAATTATTTTCACTGCACGGTGACAATATCCACTTCATAAAAATATATAACCATTAGCCTAAGCATAGTATCTAATGGTTTAATCAATTTTTTTTCTAAGTGGTAAAACAGTATGTAGGTTCAGTTGGGATAGGATACAATCCTGACTTCACATTACCTAGTACTATAGATGATTTACTGCACCATAGGTGGGTAGCTCACAATGGGTAGAACAGCTCCCTATGACAGGTTAGGTCAAGTTGCTCTCCCAAACACCATAAACTGATTTCCGACTGCGATTCTCCTTCATTTTTGGAATTGAGAATTTCTTTCTCGAAATTCTGTATTGAAATTATCGGTATACTACCTATTCATGTTTTCTAATTATAGCTAGTACCTACCTACTATACTCTGTTTTTTTTCATCTGTCCATCCGGCTGTGGGGTTTTTGTATGGTAACACTGCGTCCCGGGCTTTAAATAGTTACGCTACGTGTAAGTTTTAGGTAAATAAAAGGATATTTGGGTGTACATTTGCAACTGAAAAGTGTTTTAATAATTTACTGTATGCGAATTACACCATTAATATTCGAAATAGGTTATTGTTATTATTGTTGAATGTAAGCTCCCTTTTCGGGGTGGCGAATGGAACAGCCAGACGCAGTGGCGGGAAAATTGCTTCTCTCGCTGTTCACTACGGCAAGATGTCAACGTATTACTTCATTATACGTAAGTATATCAGTATGTACTGTTAATTTTTATAAAGTGCGTTTCAGCCAGATACGATATGACGTAACTTGGTTTAGCATCTGTTTGATGGAATTTGCGTCTGGCTGTTCCATTCGCCACCCCGAAAAGGCATCTTACATTCGACAATAATAACAATATTCTATTTCGAATATTAACGGTGTAATTCGCATACAGTAAATTATTAAAACACTTTTCAGTTGCAAATGTACAACCAGATATCCTTTATTTACCTAAAACTTACACAGCGTAACTATTTCAAGCCCGGGACGCAGTGTTACCATACAAAAACACCACTGGCGGATGGACAGATGAAAAAAAACAGAGTATAGCTAGGTACTACCTAGGTACTCGCTTCACTTTAGGGATGCTTAGGCCTACAGCACAATTCACCACCGTTGGCAGTTAGCTCAAGGCTGGTTGTTTTCCCCACTCAAATTCCAAAATTTTACAAATAACCCCTAAATGTTAAATACAATGTATGAAAAAAAAAGGGGGGGGGGGTTTGCAACAATAGGCTACTACCTATGGTCAGTCTAAATAGCAGGAAAATTTGGTAAGTGATTGCATCAGGCTTTATTTTGTCACATTAATAATATGCTCGTCTTTTAACAATATGGTAGTCAAAGGCCAATTTCAGCTTTGATCTTAACTGCGATTCATTTTAGTATCCAATTTCCGACTCAACTGCCGAAGACTGATTGGGTCAAGTCATGAAATTCCGGTTTACAATGTAAACAGCCGTAATAGGTACCTCAAGCTACTGCTAGGTCTGAATTGGGAACTAGCCCCGGCAAGATATAACAAATACACGGTTTCAAAACCTTCGCAGCAGTAGCAATTCACAGTATGCGTCCATTTCTTAATCACCTAAGAATGACCCAAGGGGTCCGTGCATCAATAAAGCGGTGTGCGACAAAACGGAGGCTATTTCGTCTGCTGCAATGGAGAGCGACGACACCCCCAACAAACATCTAGGCTACTCACCACCGTCACTCTTTTCTCTCCTCTTTACCTTTCTGTGCACTTGCTTGGCGTAAAAAATAAGACGCTTTCAATTCTCGCAACATACCTTTTATACACCATTATCATCAGATGAACTTTTAAAGCCCATTCGCGATAAACACCTCTATTCCACTGCAGCGAACGATATACCTTCTTATTTCTCACAGAGCGAACAGTTGACTGACGAAAACAGATGGGAATTAAACCGATGACAATATTATGCAGTCTTTTAAAAATGTCTTTTTTCTGCCTCGTTTACAAGAAAGCGGCGATATTTCTCTATGCAGTCTTAAACTAGTTGTAAATTACTCTGTTTAATATCAAATTGCATGAAGAAATAAGCTACTCAAGATTAAAATAAAAAAAATAATTCCTCTTATATATGATTGGAACGAGATGCTCGGTGGATCTGTGTCGGACGTAGGACAGGTAAGTACGAACGAATACATATGACCTAAACCGTACACATGAATGCGCTACTGCCCAAATACACTTACCCCTAATCTAGATACTCCACGTGCTTGGTACCAGTGCATCCTATTCTCAGAGTAAATGCGCCATTCCAGATTATTCAAATACAATCTCTATAACTGTTATTGGACTTTGTTCACTGCTAGTTAAAGTCAACCATATAGTGCAGACGAATGACGATTGTTTCTGAATTTTATTTGTCAAACCTTGCAACATCTTGTGTTATGGATTTTGCTTTGGCGAAATACATTTCGTACTCTACTCATTATTCTGATTACTGGTTATGTTCTTGATTTTCGGGCACATTCGTAAAGCATTCCGCAAGGCCTCCACTCCGATAAAAGAAGAAAAACCCTACAGGACCACACCTCGAAAGGCAATTCATGTCAGTCTGTAAGCATCATTAATAGTCTTTGTTCTCAATTTCACTAAATATGAATGTTAAATTTATCTAAGTCGCAGAAACTATCTCGGAACCAGTTTTCTAAATAATCTGAATTATTGATCCAAAGTCCATTTTTTTTATATATATAACTGAACACCCCAAAGTACCTCGAACGCTGAGGGTCGAACATTCGCCTTCATCCCATGTAAAATTAAAGTTTATTTTCAACCACTCAGAATCAAAATACATGATTAATTTTGTTTCCAATCCTCTGACCTTCCGAATCTAAATGATTTGTCTCAATCGCCGCATGATTTATGTCAGACGTGAAATATATTGCATTTTATCCATAGAGTCACATTCCCTTGTTCTGTGATTCGTTGAACATTCTCTCTCTCTCTCTCTCTCTCAACATTTTTGTTCAGAGCTTTTAACGATGGCTGTGTCACATTATTTACAACCACTCTTCCCCCACTCACCAACACCACCCTACCTTACCAAACGAACTATCTCATAACAACTGGGTCATATTTCAGAACGTGATCCAGGATAATCCTTAGCAACGGCTTTATCAAAAGTATTTAAACTCTTGTTCACGTTGTTCTCAATATTCTCGACATTCTGCAAATAGTAGTTTCCTGCAATAAGCCTCACGAGATCATCCTTTCATTCTTCACTCAGTGCATTATGATTATACCAGTAAATCTGCTGTCAACCATCTGAATTCCTTCCAAAGACTCAGCTAATATATATATATTATATATATATATATATATATATATATATATATATATATATATATATGTATATATATATATTTATATATATAGTTTTTATTTCTTCACAGACTGATGATGCACCGTGTTGTGTGTGCGAAACGTTTCTGATAATAAATTATGACCTTGTACTAAGATGTATATATCATGTAACCTCCTGAAATACTTGCTATATATATATATATATATATATATATATATATATATATATATATATATATTTAAAACATAGCTTATTATCTGCAGATCAGCAATCTGAAGCACTCTCCTTCCTCTTTGCAAATCAAGTTTAGTTTTATATATGACTAACTTGAACATGAAGTATATGAAACGTAGTGCTATGTATAAATAAAGGTTTTGCCAAGGGTCGTGTTAGACCGAAAGTTCTCTCGCCTTTCATTTTCCTCTGTGGCAAAACCTTTAGTTTTATATATCAGGACCATTGCATTTCTTGTTTTCCAATGTCCTGTAATTACTCTCTTACGTGAAAAGCAGATAAACAGTTGCCTTAATTAATTGCGTTATGCCAGCACAACTCTTGCTCAGAGAGCAGCCCATAAATATGTTAGGAGGGTGCCGAGACCCACTTTAACATGCATTGTGGGGCGAATAGTAGGTAGTAGCATACTAGTTACAGCCGTGATCTGTCACCCATGGGGTTTAAATACCGCATGGTGGCGACACAAGTGAGGTATGGGCACATGGCTGTGAAAGCGAGCATATGTGAGAGGCTACTGAACCTCATGGTTCAGTCTGGATTAGGAATTGAAGCTAGACAGCATACAGGCTGCCCTTACCCTAAAGAGATAGTGAATAGAGGAACGTACACTAGGATTCATTTATCATGGTTGTTTGAAGCAGATGCATAGTAAATGTGGTTATTTTTTTTTTTCCACAATAGGATGGGTGATATTTCCACAACTTTGTGGGATGCCGACTTGGTTGTATGTTAGAATAAAATTACATACGTTAAGAATGTAATATGATATATCCATAGCTACAGGATACAAATAGCATAACTTTCCCCCACTCTCATCAAGTAAAATACGTATTTTTCAGGAAGAATAAATGTGACATATATTTTGAATTTAGCACATAAATGAAGGGAGCTCCCTAAAAGTTACAATTGAACAGAGACTACTATAACGTTAATACCGAAGTTAGATGAGACTGGTTATATTCAAAACGCCGATCTCATCTTCCCCCCTGCCTCACTTGAAAGGATTTGTAATAGCAACCTTTTCATCTCCCCAAGTTTTGTTATAGATTGACTAACTTTCGCAACAGGTTATTTCATAAAACAAGATATTAACAGTTATTCGATCAGTTTATCTATCCCTTGGGTCATAAAACTTTGAATCTCACATTGAAAAGGGAAATTAAATAGGTTTCACCCACTGAAGTCAACTTTTCTAACAAAGCAATAGAAGTCAGAATTTTATTGGGGAATAACCTCTTTGCTAGTGTTTGTTTTTAATGCCCTGTCAAGAACAGTTACGCTCAAAGTCTCTAGAGCCTGAAACCTCGAGTTTTCAAGGCCTACGGTACTATCACATAATCTGTTGTGTTTAGGCGCTTGTGTGGCTTCTGTCATTCACGTTGCGGCTTTCATCTCGCCCCTTTAAAGTGTATATTTCTTTACTAAGAATTGTTTGTAATATTATCGTAGGATGCATTGGTTGCCAGAAGAAGCCACCTATGTGTAAATAGGCATCGATCTTGCACGGAGGAATTTCTAAAAGTTAAAACATAAGTCTTTCAGTGGATTATTGTATAGTGGAATGTAGTAACGGCTGTCTTTCCAGCATATATTACATCATACTTTATATGACTATTCTGAGGTTCGACAAGGTGCGCGTCGGCTACATAGCTTCTTTAGTGGGAAATTGCATGGTAGTTTCATTATTTTCCTTTAAATTCTAACTTTCCATGTCTACAGAAATTCTAGTCGTTTAGGGAAGGACAGTTTATGAAATTCGAAAATTGAGAATACCACGTTTTTATATATGTCTTTTATTTAAACATTATTTTTCGCGTTTCTTATCTTAGTGAAGGATTATAATAATTTCTTTCTGACAATAGTTATGCCGAGGAAAATGATTTAGATCACGTGCCTTTCAGCTAACAGATGTTTCCATGAGTTACTCTTACGAACAAATTAACTATCCCACTGTGATATATATATATATATTATATAATATTAAATATGTGATATATATATATATATATATCTATATATATATATATATATATATATATATATATATATATATATATATATATACATATATATATATATGACGGTACTGTTCTGTTACAACAGAATTCCATCTAATAAAAGGAGCCCATAAAAACACCAAAATATAGAGAGAAAAGTACTATATTTCAGAGACTGCTGTCTCTCTCTTCAGGTATATGAATGAGAAAGGTTTACAGAAAAGGTGGTATTTATACCAAGAGATCCTTCCACAGGTAAGCCAATTTAGGTCACCCCCGCTGATAATCTTCCTTTAATCTTCTTCAGCGTTGGTTGAATGAAAACTTCGTCGATCACATCTGAAATCCACGCTCCTTTTGAAATGTTCATTACCTGCCTCTCTTTTATTAAGGCCGATTCCATCATTTGACTCTTGTACCGGCAGTTGCTGCTATAAATTATATGTGACAAATTCCAGTTTATTCTATGGTTATGTTCATTTATATGGTTGAAAATAGCTGAGTTCTGTTGTCCATACCTAACTGACCGTTTGTGTTGTATTAATCTCTGGGGAAGTGATTTTCCTGTAAATCCGATATAAGATTGGTCACAGTCCTGGCATGGGATCTCGTAAACCCCAGTGTCCTTGGGCGATGTCTTTTGTTGGACATTAATCAGGGATTTAGCTAAGGTGTTCGGGTAAGTAAATGCAAAAGGGTTAGATTTTCCAAGGGTCTGAGTCACCTTTGTAATCGTGTCCAGGTGGGGAATTTTTATTTTGTTGTTGGGTGTATCTCTGGTCTTGTCTTTCGGGGGTCGGTATAAAATTACGTTTGCTTTGTGAATTGCTTTCTCAATTATATGGTCAGGATACTTTAAAGACGAAAGTTGCTTACGAATTAGTTCGAATTCTTTTTCCAGGAAATCTGGGGAACAAATTCGTAAGGCTCTTAAGAACAGATTGCTGGCTACACCTATCTTGATAGCAATGTCATGATAGCTAAAGTAGTGAATGTATGAAAGTAAGAACGTTGGTTTTCTGTATATGGTAAATTTGTATTCTGTCGTGTCTCTGATTATTAAAACATCAAGAAAAGGAATTTTGTTGTCTGTTTCCCATTCAACTTTAAATTTGATGCTGGGCACTAATGCGTTTAATTTTGAAAGGAATTCATTAAAATTGCCCCACCTATTATCCCAAAATGTTAGAATATCATCAACATATCTCATCCAAAGCATGTTTTGGGGTTTTATTGCATTTATTACTGTAGTTTCAAAGTATTCCATGTACAGATTAGCTAAAACAGGGCTTAAAGTACTACCCATACTACACCCGAATTTTTGCTTGTAGAATGATTCCCCGAATGAAAATACGTTATTAGATGCACATAATTCAACTAACTTTATTATTTTGTCAAGCGCCAAAGGGAAATGATCTGAATAGGGGGATAATTTTTCCCTCAAAAACTGAAGAACGTCCTGTACTGGTACTTTTGTGAATAGGGAATCTACATCAAGGCTTAAAAGTTTTATGTTGTGAAGTGGTATTTGTGCTTCTCTGAATTTGTGACAAATATTTTCCGAATGTTTAATGTGACTGGGAGAAAAAGTGCCTAAAAAAGGGGAAAGGAGGCCAGCTAACCATTTAGAAATTTTGTAATTGAAAGCTCCGGCACATGAAACGATTGGTCTGAATGGAAGATTGTCTTTGTGAGTTTTGGGAAGGCCCTAAAAGTAGGGGAGTTTAGGATTAATTACTTTAAATTTCTCTAATAGTTCAATACTCTTTTTGTCTTTTTCATTCGGAGAATCATTCTACAAGCAAAAATTCGGGTGTAGTATGGGTAGTACTTTAAGCCCTGTTTTAGCCAATCTGTACATGGAATACTTTGAAACTACAGCAATAAATGCAATAAAACCCCAAAACATGCTTTGGATGAGATATGTTGATGATATTCTAACATTTTGGGATAATAGGTGGGGCAATTTTAATGAATTCCTTTCAAAATTAAACGCATTAGTGCCCAGCATCAAATTTAAAGTTGAATGGGAAACAGACAACAAAATTCCTTTTCTTGATGTTTTAATAATCAGAGACACGACAGAATACAAATTTACCATATACAGAAAACCAACGTTCTCACTTTCATACATTCACTACTTTAGCTATCATGACATTGCTATCAAGATAGGTGTAGCCAGCAATCTGTTCTTAAGAGCCTTACGAATTTGTTCCCCAGATTTCCTGGAAAAAGAATTCGAACTAATTCGTAAGCAACTTTCGTCTTTAAAGTATCCTGACCATATAATTGAGAAAGCAATTCACAAAGCAAACGTAATTTTCTACCGACCCCCGAAAGACAAGACCAGAGATACACCCAACAACAAAATAAAAATTCCCCACCTGGACACGATTACAAAGGTGACTCAGACCCTTGGAAAATCTAACCCTTTTGCATTTACTTACCCGAACACCTTAGCTAAATCCCTGATTAACGTCCAACAAAAGACATCGCCCAAGGACACTGGGGTTTACGAGATCCCATGCCAGGACTGTGACCAATCTTATATCGGATTTACAGGAAAATCACTTCCCCAGAGATTAATACAACACAAACGGTCAGTTAGGTATGGACAAATTTTACATTTGATGTTGTTTTCCTTGGGGCTATTTTTCATTGACATTACTTTTAGTGTGTTACTATTGGGAAAAAAACGATGTTGACATTAAAAGATTTTAACAATGATTTTATGGTTTCAAAACCACTAAAATAAAGTAAGGTAAGCTAAGAATGTTCTTAGAAGTTTCTTTCTCTATGTTACTGTCACTATAAAACTTTTTGTGTAATTTATTATAACAAATATCTAGTATATGTGAAGAATAACAAATCTGTCACTATTTTTATTATGAATTAATTTCTTGCCACAAATACTGGGGACTGACAATGGGCAATGCACGTATAAACATAGAAGAAAAAAATGTATATTTTGATATTTAGGTGTTTTCCCTGACGGTATTGCTGTAAATGATTTACTCTCTAATTTGAATGTCCAGATACCATCCATTAAGTTTGTTTCAGAATTAGAAAAAGACAATTGCCTCCCTTTCTTAGATGCTTTATCAAAAAATCAATTTTGTTCTCCCCTGTTTTTATTAGCATTGCACACTGTCAGTCCCAGTATTTGGATCAAGAACAGGAAAAATAGGGACAGATTTTTGATATCCTTTACAAATCTAGATATTTGCTATAACAAAGCCCACAAAACAAAGCCCACAAAAAGTTTTATAATGAAAGTAACTTGGAGAAAGAAACCCCTGAGAACATTCTTAGCTTCACCAATGGTTTTGAAAATATATCCAATACAAATATACCCAATACAATAGTCATTCATTTAAGTGAAAACTCTACAGGTTAATTGGACTGAAAGTTCAGAGATTGCCATATCAAAAGATTTCTCTTCAGGAAATCTTTTAGAATCTGCTATTGTACAGCTTACACCCAGTTGTAATTCTAACCATAGCCATGGCATGTATTATTTGAACAACCCCGGTATTAGTAAAATATTCAGGACCCTGCGGTAGGGGTGTAAGAATACTACCACCGTAGGTCCTGCGTGTCATAAAAGGCGACAAAAGGACAGCTGCTACCTTGTAGTATTGCTTTTTGGTAAAAGGCTGGGCTCACTACCAATAACTGTGGAAAAACTGCCCTACAGGTGGACTTTTTAGTCAAAGGCGAGGCCCACAGCCAGCAACTGTGGTTAATAACAGCAAGGGCATGCAGTTGTAAAACCCCCTTTGCCAAACAATATATATATATATATATATATATATATATATATATATATATATCTTGTTCCTCAACAATGTTTTATTAAGGGACGAAAGCAATCGGCTACGAATTTCTGCTTATTATTTTTCCTCATATATATATATATATATATATATATATATATATATATATATATATATACTAATACATAATATATATATATATATATATATATATATATATATATATATATGTATATATATACATATATACATCGAGCTACAAATGTCCTTTAATATCTAATTCACTCTACCTCAGAATTAATATATTTTCCTATATGCTTAACCGAAGGGAATTTTATTAGGCTTATAGCCTCTTGCGGTGGTGGAGTGGGTAAAAGCTTCACTGACGTTCCTGGATTTGTATGGTGTCCTGGGTTCACGCCTGGGCGCCGACAATTCTATTATCGCCTAATAAAATTCCCCTTCGGTTAAGCATATATGAAAATATATTAATTCAGAGGTAGCGTGAATTAGATATTAAAGGACATTTGTAGCTCGATGTATGTATACGAATCACGGTAATGTGATATGACTTATATTAATGGCTACGGGCTGTCATAAAGTGGCACGGTGGCCACGGTCATAAGCACTACAACACTAACGAGGTCGAGGTGGGTTACCGCTGGCTCCAAATCAGCGAATACCTGAGGGCGAAAGGTATTTGAGGGTGAGAGATGGCATTAACCTATAGCCTCTTGTGGTGGTGGAGTGGGTAAAAACTTCACTGACGTTCCTGGATTTGTATGGTGTCCTGGGTTCACGCCTAGGCGCCGACAATTCTATTATCGCCTAATAAAATTCCCCTTTGGTTAAGCTTATATGAAAATAAATTAATTCTGAGGTAGAGTGAATTAGATATTAAAGGACATTTGTAGCTCGATGTATGTATGTGAATCACAGTAATGTGATATGACATATATATATAATATATATATATATATATATATATATATATAGATATATATATATATATATATATATCTATATATATATATATATATATATATATATATATATATGTATATATATACATACATATATATATATATATATATATATATATATATATATATATATATATATATATATATATATATATATATATATATACAGTGGACCCCCCGTATTCGCGGACTCACACATTCGCGGATTTCTCTCGGGAACGTTTCCCTGCATTATTTGCGGAAAATTCGTGCATTCGCGGTATTTTTCTATGAGAAATATCCACAAATTCCTGGTTTTTGTGATCAATTTCATCATAAAATGCACTTTTTGTGATAAAACTATTAATAAAACCAAGTATGAAAATTTTTAGTGGTTTTTCTTAAGTTTTAACTAACAAAATAGCGTGTTTTTAGCGTTTTTATAGGGGTTTCAAACATTCGCGGATTCTAACTATTCGCGGGGGGGGTCTGGTACACATCCCCGCGAATACGGGGGGACCACTGTATATATATATATATATATATATATATATATATATATAGTATATATATATATATATATATATATATATATATATATTGTTACGTATATAGCGGCCTTGAGAGAGGCTAGATACGTAAACGGAAATAATTGAGGGATTTCAAGAGGGAATTGCTTTAACTTACCGTAAACTGATAGTTATTATTAATTTCTTTAGAGGGAAGGTCGCCAGAAAACTCAGCTCGTTACTTAACAGCTATTTATTTACAAAAAGGCCCGTGCTGGCCTGGAGAAAAGGTAAATGATATTGGCCCCCACGTTGGGGCTTATAATCTCATTCAATTCAAGCTGATTTTCATTCACTTGGGGTAATGCACACTTGCGGGCAGAGAGGGCACGTGACTCATGGAATCTGGAAAAGAATCCCAGATTAAACGAGATATAAGAAAAAATGACTTCTTGCTTTGATTAATTAATTCTCTAATACTGGGGAGAAGGAACTTTTAAGGTTTCACTGAAGTATGCAATGACTCCATTGGTCTGGGACGATCACACAAGGGGAAGCATGCGGCCATGAGGCAGTGAGAGGGAACAAAAGGATGAAATCCTTTTGTTGCTAGAAATTGAATTGGGAGAATGAGGATCAAAATTATAATAGGTGATAAGGGAGAGACTGGCAATATGTTGTTTCACAAGACGTACCTGGATGTCGTGTTCAGTGGCTCTTTGTAGAAACGCATGGCCCCCTTTGTCTGAGGCCTGGGTCATCGGCGCGCCACTCACACCCTGGGTAGGCCTAACAGGAAGGCCGGTAATTTGACCTCTGTCCGAGATCACGTCTCGCAGCCGACTGAGACAGAATTCAGTTGGGTTGCTTGGGGGTTGGAGGTCAGCTTAACCCCCCACGATCAAGGCAAATCCTGGAAAACAAGCATACAGCCAGCAGAGGGGTCACAGGAAAGAGAGCTTAAGGTATAGGTCTAAGAAGTACCAATCTGCCTACACCCTTCCCTTTTGAGATACGTCCCTACAGCTGATAAAAGACTCTTTTCCCCCAACTGGGGAACTTCCTATCTCTAGCTGGCGGGTTTTGGGTTTCCCGCGTTTACTAAAAATCAGCTGATATTCTAAAGAAATGGCTGCCGCTTTCCAAATCGAATTAATTAATTAATTGCGGGGTAGACGAACGATCTATAAACGTCACAGCTCCCCCTGTTAAGAAGGCATTCACTCCCTTTCGGGCGTGAAGGTCTTGGCTTAAATAAATTGATCGTCTCGACTACCCAGTTCTCCTACTCCAACTTGAAGTTTTTTGAGCAGCGATACAGCTAACTACAGTGGCCTACCTAACTTATAGGCAAAGATGCTAAGTGTACTAACTTAATGTAGTGATGTAGTCTAGCCTAAGTAATAACTACGGGTTGTCTTGTGACGACAGTCTACTCTACCCCTAGATAAGGTTTAACTTGAAAAATTCTACTTTGATACTAACCTAATGCCCTGGTACTAAATCATTAGCCTAACCTACTCAATACAGTTAAATGAAGACGCAATCATTCCAGAGTGTGGTACGCACAGCAGTAGTTCAGCGACGGAACTGTTAAAATACATAATGAGAGGTAATGATGCGTGGGGATGATGAGTGGTTAATTGACCAGGAGGGAAATGCAATGAGGTAATTATATTTAAGTGAGGGTTAGTATTACAATGGCTAGGGGTTAGAGGGTTAGTGCTACTGGCAGAGATCAGGCTGGCTACCTTCTCTGGGTAGGTGCCAGGATCATTCTGCAAATGAATGCGACACTGTACCTCGGGCACAGGTGTCAAGGAGAGCATGTGGCTCTTTTGTGTTAGTTTGTTAATGATTGGTTACGTCCCTTCTTCTTCTTCTTCTTATTCCTCCAGGACCTGGCTATACCAGTCCTAGGAGTAGACGGAGGCACAGACTCTGGGGAAGGGCCAGAAACGCCGGCAGGAGCAGAGGCAGTGGTAGCCTGAAAGATTTCAGAACACCCTACTTCGGTCTCTGTAGCAACCGTCGTAGAGGTGGAACCTACTGCAGGGGAGGCCCTCACTCCGGCTGCTGCGACAACCGTCATGAGGGGAAAACTCCAGGCTGACTCCTGGTCGGGCAGTTCCTGGTTTTCCAGAGGAGGTACAAAGGTAAGGTCTGCCGGAGGTTCATCCTCGGGCGACAGAGGTAAGGATGAAGAAGAAGAAGGAACTAGTGATTGGCCATGGGCTGTGGTAAGCTCCATGCTGTTGGAGGATCTCCTGTAGGAGGATCCTTGATAAGGTTAGGCGCCGGCGCTAGCTCGGGGCCAGGCGCAGAGGTCAAGTTCGGTGGTGGCTCTACGTCCAGGCTGGACGGAGCTTGGCACTGCTCAGTGCTGCCAAGTGGCACTGGCAGAGAGTTGAGGTCGACTGGACCTGTGACGGGTACTGGAGGTGCAATACCTCTCAGCGTGCCCTTGGAAATGGGAGACAGAGGCTCCTGTCTCTTTTGGAAGGCTAAGCCTTGTGGAAAATGGACAGTGTCCGCTGCTGGTAGTCGGCTAGGGCACCTAGGCCAATTCGTGGAGTGCCCTATTACGTTGCAGGTTTTGCAACGGAACTGTGAATGATCAATCTCCCTCCTTGGTAGCGAGACTGTTGGTGGACGTACTTCCTAGAGGAAGTAGAATTTCGATGACTCCTTGCTTTGGAGTGATTTGTTGTGGGGTTAGGACCCCTAGGTTTTTTGGAATGCGAGGGAGACTTCATGTCTTGCCCTAGGAGGAGGTCATAACCTCCTGGGATGTAGCTTGCAACTGCAAGGGTACAAACCTTGGAGAAATGAGGTCGGGTGACTCTCAATTGCACGCCGGTTGGAAGGATCAGCTTGATATGGTTGATACCTTCGATGGTGATTAGTTGTCGTCTATCGACGGTAGCCCCTCGGGGGATTCTGTCTTCCCGTATCAGGGAGATTTGAGCGCCAGAGTCGTCGTAGGCTCTGACGTGGCTTGGCTGATAATGACTTTGGAGGGGTGCAACAGTTATAGGGCCCTTAGCTGGGGGTCCTAGTGAAGAAGGATTGGTTACGGCCATTGCGATGGCAGGAATATTGCAATTAGCGCACCCTCCGTAATTTGCAGACATGTGACCCTTGCAGCCACAGTCTCGGCAGAACGTGTTCCAGAACCTCTTCCGTGGCACTGGATGATAAGACCGAGATGCCCCCACAGGTTGCGAATCTGTGGAGTCACCAAGGCTGGCAGTGTGCTCGGGCACAGTGAAGAGTCCTCTCTGGCAGTGATTTGACGTGGGAGGTTAAGGAAACCTCTGTTGAATCACCCTCGGAAACAAGTCTGGGGTTAACTGGTGGGCTTACCTCTTCCAAAAGGGAGGAGGTAGGCGGTAAAAGGGTAAGAGGCTGAGATGGTGCGGAAGAAATTTCTATCTCGGGCACTGGATCAGGACCAGGCTCGCAAATCGAAAGGATGTCAGGCTGACCAGAGACGGCGGGACTAAGAGAGACAGTGGGTGTAGGGCTGGAAGCTGGCAGAGTGGCTTGAGCTAGGATACTCTCCTTACGGGCCTTCTCCCGCTTGATGTCGAGTTCCTTCTCCTTGAGAGCGAGCTCATGCTTTCGCTCTCTTCCCTTGCCTTCCTTCTGCTTCTCTTTCTTTTTCTCTCTGCTTCTCCGGCTTTTCTCTGGTTTTCCCTTTCTTCCTTTTCTTGCAGGCGCGCGGCAGCCTGCTGCGCCTTTATCCACTGGTCTAGTGCTGGTCCAGTGTAACCAGCCTCCTTGCCCAGAGTTATGAGGACTCGGAGCCTCTCGAGCTCTACGGCAAAGAAGTCGCGGGAAGCAGGGGAAGACATTTCCCTTAGGCTGTAGTAGAGGCTCTGATGAAAATGAAAATAATGGCCAGGAAGGGTACGGAATGGAATAGGAGTGCCTACTGTGGAAAGTGGCACTCACTAGGAAAGGTGTTCTGCGACGTGGTAGAGAAAAAGTCTGAGAAGACTGGGTGCTCTGTGGCACTTGGGAAGTGTCCCATAAGTTGGTGGCACTTCTGGATTGGCACCTTCTAAAGAGGTGAAAAAATCAAATGGAGTGTACGGCGTACGTCACACTTAAGGGCGTTCCTAAGTTGGGAGACGCTGGAATGGGCTACCTGTAGGTCCAATACAGGTGCACGGCACTTTCGGAGGCGTTCCTTGGTGGAGTGATCCAAAATGGTGGATACTCTAATGAATGGGCGTTCCGTAGGACGGCACACAGGTATAATGGCTACCTGTACGGCCTGTACAGGTGCAATGGCACTTATGAGGAGGCGTTCCTTGGAGCACTGGTATCGTGCTGGTATGTCCCGTCGGACGACACTAGATGCAGTATACTTAAGTATACCGAAGTGAAAGGGCACTGCTCATGGCAGAGTGTAATGGTGGAGGAGAGAAAGTAAAAGGTGGGAGTACTTCAGCAGCCAGTCGATGAACAGTGTCAAGAATTAGTGGCACTGTAAAATGATAAGACCTGACGTGCACTGGTGGTGGCCAGTCCTAAACTGGTAACGACTTCCCTGTCTGGAAGTAATGAATTTGTGTGGCACACTGTGCGAATTGTGCTTGCGGTACACGCAAGTCTTTTGGGATAAAAATGAACAAGACCACTTGGGCAACGACAGGTAATGGAAATTCTAGAAATGCTCAGTCACTCGCTGAAGTACTCGATAAATGAAATAAATGCTTGCAAACTGCAATGGACACATGCGCGTACGTATCACGCTGTGTAAATGAAAGACACAAGAGACTAATATAATGTTAATTCTGCATGCTATAATTAATGGTAAGATGTAGTACTCTTGGCTTCGTGAATACTGGGTTCTGGCTCTCTCTCTCTCTCTCTCTCTCTCTCGCTCTCTCTTCTCTCCTCTCTCTCTCTCTCTCTCTCTCTCTGAGAGGGTGAAAAATGATATATGAATGAACTCCCTTATATTGAATTGAACTACTAATGTTAGTTTAATATGACGCAACTTGCGTTAAATGATTTACTTACGTTAACGTTTTTAATGAAAGAATTGCTTTTGGATAACGTTTTATGAAAATGATAACGCGCTCGTGGTGAACGATTTTTACGTTAATGTAGCGGCTCGCGCTTATGAAATGATTTGCGTTTCAATATGAATTTTACAAAGACGCGTTTTACGTTAACAATTCTTGTGATTTACTCTACTTGAAGATTTACGTTAACTTTATGTAAGATTACTAGGTCCCTGTGAACAGTGAAATGACGGTAAGGATTTTAAAACGATGTTAGCAAACAATTGTGAATGAGGTTACGTTAAGTGCGAAGTGAAATGAAACTTAGCTCAGCGCGCGAGTGAGCGATGCGAGGTGAAACACGTGAGGAGAGCAGAGCGGGTTAGCACACAGCGTGTCGTTCAAAACAGCTGATTCTCTGTAAATGCGAAGGCAATTTACAACACAAAATTCTACTTTCTTATTCAAGGCGAATTACGTTAATTTCTCTGGCAGAACGATAGATACTAGTACAGACATTGATATTATTTACGTTAAAACTTCGTGACTTACGTTACTCTGCTTAAATTGTTTAGATAATGTTGAAAGAGAAAACAAACATGGCTGCCGCTGTGAATGAGACGAAGGTTGGTTGAGACCGCGCAGGCGCGAGAGAGCGCGAAGCTGAATTAGCCGAGAGGTAAGCGGTTACCAACACTTGGAATGAAAACTAAGTTAAAAATGGATTCCCTAACATATCACAGACAAAAGAATTGTACACTTCTTTTGCCGTAACTATTAGTAAAAACACTCCTAACTAGCTAGGCTTTTCAAACACAGCAATAAACCCTGGCAAAGCACTTCCTAGTTTGATCTGGTCCTTTCTGGGCATAGATCTGACACACGTGTTAGTGTAAGCTCCTACGAGGACAGCACAAAGTAACACAGAATTCGCGGGGCAAATTGTTTGCTCGCCGCTAAAATAAAGCACTGGCGCGTTAGCCGTTACAATAATAAGATTTCTACCTACGCTCTTTTGACCACTTCAAACAATAAAAAAATACTTAAACGTACCTTAAGCTAACCATTGGCTTATAAGAATTAATCATATTTAATGAATGGAATACCTTACCGTGAGTCAAGTGTGTCTTCTTTCCCTGCAAGTGTGCTTGATTTACTTTTTGTAAAATAATTTACAGTTTACGTTTTACAACGGATAACGCGATTTACAAGCTTTTTTTAAGCAAGCTAGGTTCATATCCTGGCAAGGTCGCCAATGTTACGTATATAGCGGCCTTGAGAGAGGCTAGATACGTAAACGGAAATAATTGAGGGATTTCAAGAGGGAATTGCTTTAACTTACCGTAAACTGATAGTTATTATTAATTTCTTTAGAGGGAAGGTCGCCAGAAAACTCAGCTCGTTACTTAACAGCTATTTATTTACAAAATCTCATTCAATTCAAGCTGATTTTTATTCCCTTGGGGTAATGCACACTTGCGGGCAGAGACGGCACGTGACTCATGGAATCTGGAAAAGAATCCCAGATTAAACGAGATATAAGAAAAAATGACTTCTTGCTTTGATTAATTAATTCTCTAATACTGGGGAGAAGGAACTTTTAAGGTTTCACTGAAGTATGCAATGACTCCATTGGTCTGGGACGATCACACAAGGGGAAGCATGCGGCCATGAGGCAGTGAGAGGGAACAAAAGGATGAAATCCTTTTGTTGCTAGAAATTGAATTGGGAGAATGAGGATCAAAATTATAATAGGTGATAAGGGAGAGACTGGCAATATGTTGTTTCACAAGACGTACCTGGATGTCGTGTTCAGTGGCTCTTTGTAGAAACGCATGGCCCCCTTTGTCTGAGGCCTGGGTCATCGGCGCGCCACCGCACACCCTGGGTAGGCCTAACAGGAAGGCCGGTAATTTGACCTCTGTCCGAGATACACGTCTCGCAGCCGACTGAGACAGAATTCAGTTGGGTTGCTTGGGGGTTGGAGGTCAGCTTAACCCCCCACGATCAAGGCAAATCCTGGAAAACAAGCATACAGCCAGCAGAGGGGTCACAGGAAAGAGAGCTTAAGGTATAGGTCTAAGAAGTACCAATCTGCCTACACCCTTCCCTTTTGAGATACGTCCCTACAGCTGATAAAAGACTCTTTTCCCCCAACTGGGGAACTTCCTATCTCTAGCTGGCGGGTTTTGGGTTTCCCGCGTTTACTAAAAATCAGCTGATATTCTAAAGAAATGGCTGCCGCTTTCCAAATCGAATTAATTAATTAATTGCGGGGTAGATGAACGATCTATAAACGTCACAATATATATATATATATATATATATATATATATATATATATATATATATATATATATGAGAACTAATTTGTAATTAAGTCAGCCATTTTATCTTTAAGGTCATTCTTGAACACTTTACTAATCTTCTTCTATACCACAATTATCGAACATTAAGGGATCAGTTGCCTGATACGCCTTCTCCACTGCCTTTCTTATAATCAGGCAGCAGAGAAGGCGCATCAGGCAACCACCCCCTTAATGTAGGGGTAATGGTGGGGTAGAAGAAGATTAGTAAAATGTTCAAGAATGACGTAAAAGATAAAATGGCCGACTTTATTACAAATTAGTTCTCATATATATATATATATATATATATATATATATATATATATATATATATATACATGTATATATATATATATATATATATATATATATATATATATATATATATATATATATATATATATACAGGGTGTTTCGAAATTAGAGGCCCCCTCCTCTACAGCATAAACTAAAATTGATATGGACAAAAACAAAAGTAATCCAGAACAAGTATTTATTTAAGTTTCTCTCTGAGTATTTAATATTTTGTGTGGCCTCCATCTACCTGTATCTCATTCTGCATTCTTGAGGGATATGATTTCAGCAAATTGCAAAAAAAGCTGAGACTCAAACTCCATTTCCCTGAGCACTTCGGTTACCTCTCATCACAGGTCATCGAGGCTTGGTATACCATCATAGTTCACTGTGCACACTTCAACACATTCCTTTAATATACTGCCAATGTTTTCACACACCTGGAAATTCACATGACTGTCCTTTTTCTGTGATGATCCACATTAACCATTTGGCTCTGAAACAGAGAAAAATTCTCAAACATTCAGGAAATTTCACAACTTAGCAATAGTGCACATCATTGCTGATATCATCCAAGTTTGCAGCCCAAATGAAGTCATTTTTATGATTTGGCTCCCTGACTGTGTAAATGAAGAATTCATCTGATGTGGCAACATGGAGAAAGTCAGCTTCATCCCAATCTTTAAGAAATGAACCACAAAACCATGCACGATCTTCTCTCTGTTGCTGAGTGATGTTGGGCTTGCTGATAACATGAAATGGCTTGATACCAGATTTTTTCAACTCAAGATATACAGCACTATAACTTCTCTTCTTTCTCCTTTTTGTTTCTAGTTCAAGGGCCAATTTACGTAAAGTCTTTCTTGGTCTACCCATTGCCTCAGCTATGTTGTCTTTTGACTCCTGAGAAAGGACTTCAGGCCTTCCAGATTCTCACTCTTTTCGCGATGACAGTCATATGGATTTGTGTTCCAGTTTCTTTTAACAAAGGATTCATCTCTTTTAATGTATTTAGCTATCCAGGAACATGAAATGAAGGATGTGCCAGCATCCCTGGCCTCTTTGAAGGTTATAGCCCAGATTCGGTCAATCCATATGATTTCCTCTGAGTCGTTAGCCATGGCTGTAACTAACTCCGTCACTCAATCTGAAAATACAAGAAATGTAAAATGAAAAATAGCTTAATAGCTTAGTAGAAACTTAAAATAATGAAGTTGGAGATAGGCTCTAGCATAAAACTTCATAACTTTCCATTTGTTCTGTGGAGGGGGGCGGCCTCTCATTTTGAAACACCCATATACATATATATATACAATATATATATATATATATATATATATATATATATATATATATATATATATATATGAGAAAAAAAATGCAGAAATTGTAGTCGAGTACTTTCGTCCTTCAGTAAGACATCGCCGAGGCTCAATATATATATATATATATATATATATATATATATATTATATATATATATATATATATATATATATATATATATATATATATATATATATATTAGAATCTACAGGTCATTTTCACCAGATACATATGTAATTGTAGTGGCCACAACACAATGCCCTCTTAACTTCTCTAATTCTTTGCACTTTTTTTGGATATGCTTGGCACTACAAACCCTTAAGATCCAAGTGGATGAAATATGAAGAAATTACGATGTCCGGTAATGGGAAACAAATCCGGGTTACTATAGTCATGACAAAGTTACGTTACCAACCTAACCACGAGAAGGATAAAAGTTTATTGCCTCTCATACATACATACATATACCTGTCGTTTTCTGATATAGTATTTGTGGCAGGGATTGTAATTAATAATATATTTAATATGTTCGTTGTGACCTTTTTGGAATGCGGAGAACAGAGCCGAAGCAACGACCCGAGAAAAGCTGATAAATGATTTCTGGGTGGCGTGATATGAAAAGTGCATAGAAAGGCGGGTCAACGTTCGTCCTGTAGTTATGAGTTCATGGGTCTTTTCAAAGTGCCTTTGAGAAACTGGTTGTAGCCAGTAATATGAGGCATTGTCAAAGTGTGCATTCATATGTGCGTTTGCGCCTCTTCCTTTGATAATGGTACCATTAGCCAAGTCTATGGGAAGACTTGAATAGAGATCCGTGGGAGAAAAGCAAGATGCCGGGAGAGCTCTGTGACAGTTTATCTATACTAAGTGCATAATATTCTGAGTTGGCAATGGGTGAGTGTTGAATTACTTTAGCCAAAAGGATTGGCTTGTTACACATAGTAAGAATGTTTAATCTTTAACTTTTTCTTTAAACTTATGTGTGCTAACGAGTGTGTTTCTCGTGTCTTTGAAACAGACGATTCTGGCGAGGGAATTGACTGTTCAGGGGGGACCGAGGGTCCCATATGGGAGAATAGACAATTGGTGTGACAAATTACTGTTTTAGACATTTTAATGTTGGGGGGTTGACTAAGTTAATTAGTCTGTGAGACTTGAGTTATTATCTTTCCATTGTTAAATAAACGCTTTTTTTGTAGTGTAAGTCTCTCATTTGATGACCTGTTAGAATGGTGAGAGGTGGAGAGAGAGATCGCTTGGAGAGAGAGAGAGAGAGAGAGAGAGAGAGAGAGAGAGAGAGAGAGAGAGAGAGAGAGAGAGGTCGCGAGCCGTTGATCACTTGGAGAGAGAGAGAGAGAGAGAAAGATTGTGTGTCGGTTTGCCTGACGCTCGGGGTTCCACGTTTACCAAATAAATAACGAGATTAATATCCCGTTAACAGGTGGTGGCAGCGGTATAAGAGGTTTTTTTTTATGCCTAGGTATGCTAATGAAGAGACAGGTGACCAGTTAAACATAGAGGGGTTATGATCATGTCACAGTTTTGTTGGCGTAGCGATAGTTTTTCGAACGATAAAGCCTTTTGTGGGATTGTGGAAAATTATTAAATTGTTAGATTTCAGTTACTAAGTGAGAGAAAATGAGAAATGTCCATCCGTGAGGATGTGTGCTGAGGAAATAAATTGTATTAGGGTCAGCAAATTCGCCCGTCGCAAGGTGCCTGCTAAGATGAGGACAAAGTCTGGTTTGTGTGTGAATGATATCGAGTGCATCCCGAGATGCCCGTGCGTGTGTTATTAGAGTGTCCTGCGCAAATTCAGAGTTTTTTGTTCTCATTATGAAGTGGTGAGTGTTAAAGAACATTTTGTTTTGGGGAGGGTTTTTGAAATAATTCAGTGTAATGGGACTGGTTTAAGATGTCAAATTTTTTTTCCCATAGTAGCAGAAAGTGACATATTTTCTTTATTGGCGCGTGTTTAGAATAGACGCATTCGTCTTTGTTAAACATATAAGTGTGTATAAAATGTTTTTCATGCATGCGAACTGTGCTAGAGTAGCATTTTGGCTTGGAGACAGAGCAGCCACTCATTTTTACTGGCTCAGCAAATTTCTGCTAACCGGCGCAGAGGCGTGTTGCAAGGGAAGGCGACTGATGGCTTGCCTCGGGGGTATTGCAAGGGAGGGTACTACTACTGGTGTATACCTTGGGGGGATACTCACACACTGTTCAAGGGGGGGTGTTCTATCGCTTGACTGGGGGGTGTTTCAATGCCTGGTGGAGGGTGAAACTTTTTTTTTCTCAGTGGGGGTGAACTCCTTCCTTTTTTTTTTTCTTTGTCGGGGTGTTGAGAGACGAATTTGCCCTTGAAAATGAATTCCAATGCCAAGACATCAGCTGATTGATTAGTTGATGACGTGAGATACCCGTAGGGTTTTTTTTAGAAAAAAGATTTTCTTTCTCTTGGATGAAGAGAAAAGGAAATGAAAAGAGATTTTCTTTCTCTTGAATGAAGAGAAAAGGAAATGAAGAGATTTTCTTTCTCGTGAAGGAAGAGAAAAGAGAATTGAAATGCATGGGATGTGTGTATGTTTTCCTTATGCTTTGGAAGACACAAATATAATGGGGACACAGATTATTATTATATTTTTTATTGTGTTGGAGGGATTACTTTAAAATGCTGATGAGTGGTGTTGCATCTGATGTTGATTGGTGTTGATTGATATCATGGGGTTTGGCAATACTGGTGTATGCTATTTGAATTGCACCCTTACTTGAGATCTTTACATGGGGATTTATTTTACGAGAGATTTGAGATATTTCATGGGAGATTATATAATTATGTCATGGAGAATTATTACAATGAATTATTGGGAGAAGTTTTGGGGTTAATTATTTATTGAGTTTTTGTAACTTTGGAGAATGTTTCAGTCATTCGTGAGTGATGAGTTTTGCTGAATCTTGATGAATCTGGCTGAATCTTGGTGAATTTTGTGAATGGATAAGCATTAACATTGATGATGTTTTTTTTTATACTAATACTAGTGATTTTGATGATAGCAATTTTGGTGGTTCTACTGATAATGATACTTCTGATACTGATTTTTTTATACTAATACGTGGGTGCTGTAATGCTATCAAGGGTGGTGGTGTTTTTTTTGAATTTGGGAGGAACTAACAATACATTTTTTTTTTATGAGTTCAGCAGATAATTGTTTGACATACGTGATTTACGGGAGATAGTTAACAATGCCGTTGATTTTTCTTTTCCCCTTTTTTTGGAAGTTAGCCATCACTGACACAAGTTTTTTTTTTTTATCAAGGGTGAATTTGAATTTATTTTTTCTCTCCAGTTGGTGTGAATATTTTTTTTAATGTCTCAGTTCGTGACTTAGAGTCGTTATTCGGGAACGTGTTTGTGTTTTCAGCTATTTGATGCTGCAGTGAGATTTATGGGAGAATTTTTGCATTTTTTTTTAATGCATATGTAATGACACTACATTTTTCTCTGGATATTTGTGTTCCAGAAATTGTGAGTTTTCTTGCACAATACCTTTGTTGTATTTGTGACAACTTTGCCAGAGATAGGAAACTTGGTTAAGTTTTCTAGTGGCCTATGTCGTAGTGCATATGGAGAAGTCTTTGCTTAGACACTTTGAATTTGGAGTTTTATTATAATGAGTTGTGGCACATTGGTGATTTTTCCTAGAATTGCCTAGACAATTTTATTTGCCGAGTTTTTGCCCTTTTTCAGCAGTTATGCTTAACAGAGAGTTTGTGGTTTTTTACTATAACATTGAGTTATTCTCTGGAGATATAATTGCAGGTATATTATTTTGGAGTTATAATTTGAGATATAATATATTGGAGATATGTTTCTGGCCATTTGATATTTGCCAATGGTGGTGAGAGCTATGTTTAGTTCAATTATTTTGTAGCCATCTATGTTGCAAATGGAAACACATTTTTGAGGAGATATATGGGGCAATATTTGTGAGTGTGTGAGTTAGATGCTTTGAGTGCACATTTTTTTGGAGATGGGATTTCATTTTTGATATTCCCGCTTAGAGATATATTTTTTGGAGCCTTGTTTTATTCCACATGGAGTTATTGGTGAAATATAGGTAAATATTTTTTTATTTGCCGAAATAGAGGTGAACATTTTGTTATTCCTGGAGTGGTGGTTTTTTATTAACATGTGGCTATCAGAGAAATAAGAGGGAATATGGTGGTGTGGTTACTAATTACATGGAGGAAATATTTTTATCACCGGAGTGGTTTTATTAATATGGTGTCACATATTTATATATATGGAGGTGGAATTAATCTTTGGCGGGTGACCCTTTTTTTTGTGGTTATGGGAGTTTTTACAAGCCAAGAGAAGATTTCTGTGGTTCTTTCTTTTTGGTTTCGTGACTATTTGGAGGTGAATGGCATTACAGCATTGTGGTCCTATGGAGATATTACTTTTGGAGGCATATGATTGCTGCATTATGAGTTTATCGCAGTTTTTATCCCGGATAGGTGATAATGTTTTACATAATTGGGCAGTGTCATGTGAGAGAAATGTCTTCGAGACAAATTTTTGAACACATTAGTCATATCCTGGAGTTAATTTTGTGAAATGTGCTTACTTCGTGTCAGTTAGACATTTTTCTTGAGAATCACGAGTTTCCGAACTTGCGAGTCTGACTAGACATTTTTTTGTGCCGCAGTTTGAGCACACGTCCGCAGGCGGATTTTCTTCTGAAACTGTTGCGATGTGTCCGGTGTGCTGATTCCTTTCCTCTGGTGGTGATTGCTCAGAGTTTTGCAATATCTGGAAATGTTGACAATAGCATTTCACGAAAGCGCATGTGTGAGAGTTTGCTTTCTGGCCGTGTCTGTCGATAAAAGTTGCGATGTTGAGAAATTCCATAGCTATACATGGGGCATTTCTTAGGGAAAAATGCGGTGGTTATGCATATTATGCATATATTATGTGTTTTGTGATTGGGAAGTTTACTTGTGATTATCTTTCTTTATTTTTTTTTCTTCCTTTTCCTATGAGAGATGTAATTGGGGATTGAGCTTAAATAGCATTTCTTTTTGGACGGGAGATGTAATTTATCGGGAGATGTAATTTATCGGGGTTGAGATTTATATAAATGGGAGTTTGACATTCTAATTGTAATTAATTATATGAGCAGTAAAGGGGTTTTTGCTATTAAAACATTGGAGATTTTTGCTGATTTTGTGAGTTGCTGTAATATCAGAGCTCTGATTTTTTTTCCTTGGGTTCATTGGTTCATTGTCTTTCTTTTTTTTTTTCATTTTTTTTTTTTACTTATGAGAACATTCGAGTTTGGAATGTGAGTGCAGAAGTCCGTGAAGTTGCTGTGAGTTTTTGGATTGTGTGTGCTGATGTGTGAGTTTGGAGAATTGAGTTGGAGAACATGATATTTTTTTTCCTTTTTGTGAGATATGATAATGACTTATGATTTAGTGGTCATATTAAATGGAGTTAATTGGGAGATGTTCAGTTAGTATTTCTGACCTTTTGAGATCATTATTTGATAGAAGTAGTATGTCTGAGGTTAATTCTTTTTTGATTGACCGATGACTTGACTGACATACATACACACCAAAAAAGTCGTTCCCCGACGCTAGCAAGACGTCCACCAGCCGTGCAGAGATTCCTGTCGTTTATCCAGGGTGATTACGAGAGTTTCCACGAGTCTACAAGTTCTACAGCGTTTTTCATCTACAGAAGCCGTTAGAAGCCTTCTACAATTAGGGAGGCATTCCGTCTTCCTACAGCATGCTTCAGTCTGTTCTGGAAGTTGCAGACAAAGAGGGATTTTCAAGAATCCAAAATGAGAGAAAATTCTAGTGTTATTGGAGATGAAGTGTGATAAGACTTTACTTTATAATGCCGGAGACGTGCAGTTATTACTTATATTTTATTTTAAGCCGGCCAATGTTTTTTTTATTATATGAGCTGTTTTGTTTGACCATTTGCTAGGGGGGAGCTAGCAATTTAGCATGGCCGAGCTTCTGTGGCAGGGATTGTAATTAATAATATATTTAATATGTTCGTTGTGACCTTTTTGGAATGCGGAGAACAGAGCCGAAGCAACGACCCGAGAAAAGCTGATAAATGATTTCTGGGTGGCGTGATATGAAAAGTGCATAGAAAGGCGGGTCAACATTCGTCCTGTAGTTATGCGAGTTCATGGGTCTTTCAAAGTGCCTTTGAGAAACTGGTTGTAGCCAGTAATATGAGGCATTGTCGAAGTGTGCATTCATATGTGCGTGTGCGCCTCTCCTTTGATAATGGTATCATTAGCCAAGTCTATGGGAAGACTTGCATAGAGATCTGTGGGAGAAAGGCAAGATGCCGGGAGAGCTCTGCGACAGTTTATCTATACTAAGTGCGTAATATTCTGAGTTGGCAATGGGTGAGTGTTGAAGTACTTTAGCCAAAAGGAATGGCTTGTTACACATAGTAAGAATGTTTAATCTTTAACTTTGTCTTTAAACTTATGTGTGCTAACGAGTGTGTTTCTCGTGTCTTTGAAACAGACGATTCTGGCGAGGGAATTGACTGTTCAGGGGGGACCGAGGGTCCCATATGGGAGAATAGACAATTGGTGTGACAAATTACTGTTTTAGACATTTTAATGTTGGGGGGTTGACTAAGTTAATTAGTCTGTGAGACTTGAGTTATTATCTTTCCATTGTTAAATAAACGCTATTTTTGTAATGCAAGTCTCTCATTTGATGACCTGTTAGAATGGTGAGAGGTGGAGAGAGAGAGAGAAAGAGAGAGAGGTCGCGAGCCGTTGATCGCTTGGAGAGAGAGAGAGAGAGAGAGAGAAAGATTGTGTGTCGGTTTGCCTGACGCTCGGGGTTTCACGTTTACCAAATAAATAACGAGATTAATATCCCGTTAACATATTCATTAGAGCTGGAATAGGCCCAATAATTTTTTTGCTTTTTAGTCTGAGTTATATCTATTTAGAATCTACTGGTCAGCAGTGTGACCTCATCATAATTATGGTAACCCAGTTACGTTTCTCCCTCACCGGACATTATAATTTCTTCATATTTCTTGCACTTGGATCTTAAGGCTTTATAGCGATAAGCGTATCCTAAGAAGTGCGGAGAATTTGAGAAGTTAAGAGGGCATTGCGGCTGTTACAATTGCACACACACACATATATATATATTTATGTATATATACTGTATATATATATATATATTGATATATGTAAAGGTATATGGTTTACTGCATATAGAATGTAACAAAAGGTTGATAAAATGAATATTCTAGTGCATAAGAAGTGTAACACACGGACAACAGATGGCAGTAGCGCTTGACGTAGGAGGCAGTCGCCATGGATCCTGTAAAGAAAGGTATTGTTGGGTCCATGTATGTAGAGCAGGTCTCTGGTATAGAAAGACCCCACACGATGAATTTCGTGGGGTCATAGCAAACAAATGAAAGTGAACGTGTTTCAAGTTTCTAAAGAGAATTTGGTAATGTATTGTTTAGCCATTAAGTGGTTTTCTTGCACGATGTAACTGTGGTTACCACTAACTTTTTGATATTACGGTTTATATGAATCTAATGTTTAGTTGATGTGAAGTGTGTTGATTTGGGGTTTTGTGCTGTAAGCCGCAGTATAATTGGTGATGGGTAGTTTGTGAAGAAATGCTGTATGATGGGTCGTTGCTTTTGTGTAACTCGTCCGTAAATCTGTATTTACGTTCTGTTTTGTGGATTGAAAAGGTGCTTGCTAATTGTTATTACAGTAATTTAAGTTTTAATGGGTTTTCACTGCTTTCATATACATTCTCCTCCTAAATCATATTAATATTTTATATTATATATATATATATATATATATATATATATATATATATATATATATATATAATATATATAGAGAGAGAGAGAGAGAGAGAGAGAGAGGGGGGTTGTTGGGAGTATAGTGGGCTCTATCCAATCCCACGGGTACGAGGGGCAGTGGAAGATTTGATAGGAATGGAATCAAAATTACTAGATGGAGCACATTATGCGGTAGTGACGAGGAATCATATTGCTGAACTACCAGACTTGTTCTTTTATTTCTGCTAAATAACAGTGTTTGTCAATGTCTTGAAATATGTTTGCCATAAATCCTTTACAGCAGCTGTTATTGATGGTGACTTGATAGCTGTCTTTCCAGCCTGTGATTCAGGAAGCTCAGGAAATGCTCGCTCCTCTTTCCATTACGCACATCTGTGTAGTTTTGTTGGACACATACTCATACAGGAATATAAGGAAATGAACTAGCTGACCGTGGGGCCTAAAGATGTAGTCCATTTTTTATTACACAAGTCTTACTTTGTGATATGAAAAGAGTCATTAAAACATAACAAATAATGGTGATCATCATTCCTACCAAATAACAAAACCTAAAGAAAGATTCAAGGTTTGAAATCAATTTGACCCACCTTAGAATCGGGCATACTGGATTGCCCCATAATTTCATTATTGATGAAGAGTGCCCCCATAGTTTGCCTGCTATTACAGTCCTCCGTCTGTCGAGAGTACGTATTGTGGTGCGCTGCTCCAGAGGTGACCATTCTAGGAAACACTGTACCATTTAAATGATGAAATACCTCTGGAATTTCAAATAACAGTAATTGAGGTAACATAATGGGATATCTACAATCTACCATTAACAAGATTTTATCAAATATAAACTATTTATTTGTATATATATGTATATATATATATATATATATATATATATATATATATATATATATATATATAAAATAATCATTGTCTTTATTCTCTGATAGAGAAAAAAACTTTAACTCCTTGTGTGTTCTTGCTCTTGGCCTCAACCCCACAATCAATCAATCATTCTACCTACTACATAATTTTAGTGCAATTCTTAACTCCTTGTTAATACAAAGTTTTGATTTTCTGCTCTGTTTCTCTCAGGAGGTTACCTACCACTACATCCTAGTTCAAGTTTTCTTTCTTACAACATTAATGCCTTCTCACATAAATAGTTACTCAGGTAGGTGTAAACTGAATGGCTGATGCCAAACAAATAAGATTAAAAAAAAAAAAACTTTTCCTCAATATAGGCCACTAGTTTAACTTTAGCCTGGCATTCTTTATTGTAAACCTGATCATAGGAATGTTTAAATCACAGATATTGCCACCAAATGTTCTACTCATTCTTGCTAAGCCACAAGATTTAGCAGCCAAGCACAATGCAACATTGACTCATTGGCTTAAATGTCACACACTGACTTTTCATCTGCACACCAAGTCGACTACTTGTCACTCATGTTCTGCCCACATACCAAGATAAAACTGGGCTGATTTGACATAATAAGAGTTAAGTCTTTACTAAGACTCCTGTCTGCCCTTCTCCTTACACTGGTGATCTCTTGAAGCAACTTGGCAAACCAGCAAGGTTTTTGTATAAACACCATATCACTAAAAGAAGCTGATGATGGCCAAATATGGTGTTTAACTTTTGCTTTTCACTCTCTCGAACTTGGTAGACACAACATGGCAGTTCACAGAATAAATATGGCCATGATGCACCAATAAAGGATACCACTATTGTAGTAAATAAAGTGCCCAAGTTTTAGCATCACACACTCGAGAGAAAGCCCAAGGTTGACGTCTTCCAAATTCAGTGAACACAGCACGGTTTTTGCATAAGCCCCTGGTAGTTTAAAGATACAATGCAGCCTTGCCTACCAGTGTAAAATCATACTAACAGACTAAATACAAGGCTGAAGCTTTGGCTTTGCTCTCCCTTGAGAGCTCAAGGTTGTTGTCTAGCAGCATGGTAGACAAGAGTACAGTTCATACAAACCCCTGGAAACTACTGCCCTCAATATAGCTGTGCTTATGCTATAAGGTACTTTCAAAGCAAAAACTCAAAGAAAAGAAACATACATGATTTACAGGAACAAGCAACCAAACACAAAATGCAATCAGCCTTTTGCTGCCTTTCTTGACAATAGAGCCATCCATATGGTTCCAGAGGGGAAACATTTTATTCTTCCTCCACAGCATCATTAGCTCCAATAAGAAGGCACAAAAATGTTTTTAGGCAATAAAAGATGTATTGTTCCCCCAGCCTGTACAAATTGATATATAGGACAAGAGAATCTGGTATATTGTAGTCTTACACCAGGACCTCCTAACAAAATTCTCTTTATCTCCTGCTGCCTGAAGTAGGCCCTTGAATTACTGAATACTCCACTAGGGGACATGGCAACAACGGCTACCTATTACAACCTCAAGTGCCTGCTACACTCCCCAAAACTCAATACTGATGGGAAACCAAAGACAGTAGATATGTCAAAAGAAATATGGCTCTGCATTTCCAAACCATATTGATGACAGACCTTCAAAAGGCAGATGAGTTGCTGGGGACCTTCAGGACCTTGTAATATATTGCCCATAGCATCTGCCAAGCCAGCAAAGACTGGGACGAAGGCCAAAATATCGAGTATGAAGCTAGCATTGTGCAGAAGTGCACCCTCAAGGATCTATTCGAGAGGGAGAGCCAACTTTTGTGTGAAACCTATTTTGACTTGAGAGAAAGGAACTAGTCCTCTGTCAGCATATAATTTTGACCCAAATCATGCTTTTCTGGTGGGCTCGGAAGGCGGGAGCTTCCTGCTCAGCACCATAAACCCCCTTGCCCTTGACCAAGAGTTCAGAGACTATTCCATTATCATAGTGATCCTTTCACCATTCCATATATCTAGCCAAGATGTGACATGGAGCACTGACATTATTACAGTCAAACAACTTAAGGAGTTCCTTAAGTTGTTTGACTCCGTGGAGTTGAAGTTAATGTCTTGTTGATGCAATTTCTCCAATAGGACGTTGTTTATCTGCCAGAAAAGTATTGGATTCATGTGGAGTGGGGAATCGTCTGCATCTTTGGGAAAATAACGTTTCTTCTCTCTGGTTAATGGAAGAGAGTAGCTTTCCCGACCAGCTGGCTGCGGGGGAACTGGTTGATCCAGAGATCATGTTCACCTCTGCAAAAACACCAGGGTAAAGCTCTGGCCAAGGTAGCCTTAACAATAGTCTTGCTTATGGGGTGGAACTTACCACCTGTTCTGAAAGAGTTAAGTGTTACTGTTTTGTTAATGTGTTTTGTAAAGTTTAGTTTGTTTTTCTGACATTTATGTTTCGTAAAGTTAAGTGTACGTATCTGCCGTTTGTCCTCCTCTGTCGCCCCTTTCGGAGATAGCCTCACTCGAAAGGTAAGCTTCCACATTTTACTACATACGTACGTATGTACATACAGTATTTCTTGTATACCATGTACGCTAATACACTTTATTTACAGGTAATTGGCAGTACGTATTAAGCTAGGTATTGTATGGTCCAAATTGTTGTAGTATTTCTGTTTATAGGTCAATTTAGCTTTATTATGAAATTTACTGGGTGTGTTTTTGGAGGGCTTGGAACGGATTAGCCATTTTACATGTAAAATGCGGTTCAAGATAC